>NC_135486.1:144615696-144762277 GCF_052094955.1 Ictidomys tridecemlineatus
AGATATTTTGTTTTTTTCAAATTTAGAAAGCATGTCCATATGTCCTATTAAAGTTCTATATTCATCAGAAAGTTATCTTATTCCTTGCATACAAAGGGATGGGCCTTCTAATGAACATGATACTTTATGTTGTCAGAAATTCTTGTGGGAGGCCTCTTTTAAGTGTTTTGCCTCTGTTCAAAATTTCATTAAAAAATGTATTAATTTGCTTTTGATTTCAGAAATTTGTCTTTCTTTTGAAATTATGTATTTATTAGTATTTAGGGTTATTTCATGTAGTAAGTGCCATGATTACATTTTATCCTAATGTTGGTGCCCCTATGTGCTTATAAGGTGGCTTTCAGAATGCAGTTGAGTATCTCTCTCATATTTGTTGGATTCATTAGAAAAGTACGTGCACTTTTGATCATGTTTAAATGGTTGCATTTGAATTATTAGAAGCAGAAATCAGACATGTTAGTATTGTGAGCTGAACAAAGTGTAGATTTACTTTAATCATTTTGAAGAGATTGACATAATGGCTTATGCCTTGTTCTGTACCTGCCATAGTTGTCAGATATCTCACCTGGAGAATTTTTTTTTTGGCACTGGGGATTAAACCCAGGGCCTTGCTTGTGCTATGCAAGTCCTGAACTACATATGTCCTCAGTCTTTGTTACAATTTCATTCTGAGACAGGGTCTCAGCTTCCTAAACCTCCTGTAAATGTCTCTGTGCACAGCAGGGCATGTGGGGCCTCGGGAGGGCTGTGTTCCAGGTGGACATATGTCCCCATGGATGCTGCCAAGCCCGCTCCAGTTCCCGAGGTCAAGATGCATTATACCTGGCCGAGAAGACGTGGCCGGGAGCCAAGCTGACCCTGGCAGGGAGACCCCACTGACCTTGAAGACGTGTCCTGCCTGCGGCTCCCACAACAGCTGCTCGGGACTCAGGCTGTCCGCTGCAGAGGTCACGTACAGGTCGGAGTAGTCAGCCCCCCTGAAACAGCAGGACATCACCCTGGACACTGGCATCTTCAGGGTGCACAGCCGCGTCCCTGTGAGTAAAGCTCAGGTAAGTCCCTAAGCCCAGCCACCCGCCTGCTGCAGGATCCCAGGTGACCTGACTGTGCCCACTCCCCAGTGGGGCCCTGGGCCTGCTGGTTCTCCCTGGCACCTGCAGCACTTGATCCCCAACTCTGCCCTGCCTCATGGACTGCAGGGGTCAGCAGGGCCACCTGGAGCCCAGGAGCTGGAGAGGCAGGAGGAGCCTCCCTGGAGCCCATGGAGGGAGCTGGACACCATGGTAAGAGGTGGGTCCTGTCCACATTTGCACCCCAGAACCTGTGAGTGGGACCTGGTGTGGGAACAGGGTCTCTGCAGAGGTCATTAGTGAAAGGTCCTGAGATGGGCTCCTCCTGGGTCAGGGGGCCCTCATGCAATGGCTGTGTCCTCCCAAGAGACAGAGGAGGGGACACAGACCCAGAAGAGGAGCCCCGTGGAGATGGAGGCAGAGACTGGAGTGAGGGGCCACCAGCCAGGGCCACCTGGAGCCCAGGAGCTGGAGAGGCAGGAGGAGCCCCCTGGAGCCTGTGCAGGGTGCTCAGCCTGGGACCTTGGTCCAGCCTCCGCCCTCCAGGGTGGGAGAGGACAAGGTCCTGTGGTTTTCAACTGCTGCTTTGTGGTCATTTTCTATATCATCCCCTGTGTTCCCTGCACTGGCCAAGTGCTGAGGGGCCACCCTGGCACTCCCGCCATCTGCACAGGTCCCCCTGTAGCTGGACAAGCAAGTGGTGCTGCCCTCCCACTCCCGGACCCTGAACACCGTGGCACAGAGCACCCCATGGCCCCTCCTTGACCGACTGCCCTGTGCACACACCTGTCTCCGGGTCCATGCGGATCACCCTGCCTCCGTCAATGCAGGCCACCCAGAGTGTCCCCGTGGTGTCCACGCACAGCCCATCTGGCATGCCTTGCTCTGGCTCCAGCTGGCACACCAGCCGTGGGTTTGCTGCGGCAGGACAGACAGAGGCGCGTGGCCCCTCACTGCCCAGACCAGGAGGTCACATAGCATGGCCTCAACAACGGGAGGGAGTGACAGACCCGGTGGTGCTTCTGGGACCCCAGGAGGGGACTTGCGAGAGTGTCAGGGGAGGGCCAAAGAGGCTCCCACCTGTGGAGGGTGTGGGGGGTGGGCCACGGAGGCCCCTATCCTGGGAGGGTGTGGGGGGCTGGCCACTGGAGGCCCCGCCCAGGGAGGGGGTGGGAGGTGGGCCACAGAGGCCCCGCCCAGGGAGGGCTTGGGGGGGAATGGCCACAGAGGCCCCGCCCAGGGAGGGTGTGGGGGCTGGCCACGGAGGCCTTCGCGTGGGGAGGGTGTGGGGGGCTAGCAAGGCGGCCCCTACCCAGGCCTCCTGTCTGTAGGTCGTAGTCAGAGTCCCGCACAGAGTAGTCCAGGCTATCCACTTGGTAGAGAGTGCGGTGGTCCAGGCCGTTGGGGATGCCCAGCTGGTCCAGCTGTCTGACCACAGAGTGGTCAGCGAAGAGTGTGTACAGGGAGCCCTGCCCCGGCTCCCACACTCCTGGGCCAGATGCCTCTGGCATGGTGCCTGGAGAGAGTGGAAGGTCAGTGGGCAACACCCTGCCCTGCCCATCCCACACAGACCCGCTATGCAGAGAGCTGTGGTCACCCTCAGTCGGGGGACAGCAGGCAGGATGGCCCTCAGGCGGCATCTGTAAGTGAGCCTCTGTGCTGGGCGAAGGGGGGACCCCAGAGATATTCCACTGGGAAGAGGCCTGCTCAGGCAGAGGTGCTGGGCCCTCAGCCGCACGTGAATGGCCTCTGGCCAGCAGCTCCGGCTGCTGCCCCACCCTGGCGGCTTCAACCCTCCCCAGGTCCTCTCTGGGCAGGGACCCAGGAAGAATGACCTGGAAGCCATGGGATTTGGAGTGGGAGGGAACCTGTGGGCTGCCCAGCGCCTGCATGGCCCCCGGGGGCCGCTTGCCAGCAGCCTGGGGAGGGCTCCTGAGGTCCCCACCCAGCCAGCACCCACCATGACGGGAGGTTCTCCAGGTAGCCTGGGCCAGTCCTTTCAGCAGCCCACCTGCCACAAACCTCCCGGCGGGGTCCACCTTCCCGTCGTTGAACCTGTTGTGGGGCTTGTCCCTGTCCAGCCAGGCCGCCCACTCCACCTGCCCCATCACCCAGTCCAGGAGGCCAAGGCAGGTGCCAGAGGCCACCACGTAGCTGCCCTCTCTGCGCAGAGCCACACAGCCAACAGGATCTCCTGGGAGGACAGAGGACAGCAGGGTGGCCTGGCTGCTGCTTCTCCAGGAGACGGTGCCACCCCACCCATGGGGCTCCCGCCAGGAGGCACTGTCAGGGCACAGAGCACGTCTCAGCACAGGACCAGTCCTGCTGGGCCTGCCTGGACCACCTCTCTGCACCCCCCCCCCCACGACGGCCACCACAGGGCCTCCAGATGGGACTGGAGGCTGCTGAGCCTGCCTGCAGGGCCACCAGGATTGCAGGAGCGGAGAGCGCTGGCCTCTCCTCACATCAGTGCCAGTGTGAGAGCCGCGGGTGCCCCTGAGCCCTCAGGTAGGACCGCTGGGCCTGGGGCAGGCTCCACAGGAGGGTGCCTGAGACCAGACACAGACTTGGGGCCAGCCCTGATCTGCAAGTGGGACAGTGGCACCTGCCCTTGGGGAGGGTGAGGGTGAGTGGGGGACGCTCCCAGAGTGCTGCTTCTGCTCCTCAGGGGGTCGTCATCCACACAGGTGTGCAAGCCCCACAGACACACAGGTACCTCCCAGGTGTGTGAATCCACAGGGGTCAGCAATCTACACAGGTGTGCAAGCCCCACAGACACACAGGTACCTCCCAGGTGTGTGAATCCACAGAGGTCAGAGTCCACACAGGTGTGCAAGCCCCACAGACACACAGGTACCTTTCAGGTGTGTGAATCCACAGGGGTCAGAGTCCACACAGGTGTGCAAGCCCCACAGACACACAGGTACCTCTCAGGTGTGTGAATCCACAGGGGTCAGAGTCCACACAGGTGTGCAAGTCCCACAGACACACAGGTACCTCCCAGGTGTGTGAATCCACAGGGGTCAGAGTCCACACAGGTGTGCAAGTCCCACAGACACACAGGTACCTCCCAGGTGTGTGAGCCCACAGGGGTCATCAGCCCCCAGGTCCACTTAGATCCACTGTCTGCACCTCCCCAGACACTGGGTTCCACCAGCACACAGTCCTGGCGGTGATGTCCACATACACAAGCTGCCGGGTCTCCTCTTCCCACACGGGACACTCCCCCATCCTGTGCCTCTCCTGGATGACAGCCTAGATCCTGGGGGACGCCATGGCCTGGGAGAAGGACAGGGCTGTGAGTGCCCTGTTCTCTGTCCCATTCTCCTGGTCATCCGGTGAGGGCTGCTGGACTGTGTGGGCTGGGCGCTCCCGGGTGTGTGACACATTCTGTGGTCTCAAGGACAGCCCTCTTCTGCTCATGAAGCCTCACCCAGGCAAACATGGGGATGCAGAGAGGGACCCAGCCAAGCCGCACCCTTGCTGGCTCCTCTGTGCCGCCTGGCACTCTGCATGACCCGAGAGGTCGATAGAACGTGCAGGTGCCCCGTTACTTGAAGAGGCACCCCCTGGCAAGGTTCCAGGAGTCCCCCTTTCCCTCTGGTGGCACAGTGTGCCCACCTCCCCCACCTTCCAGGCCCCCCACCTACAGCCTGGGAAGCAGGGGCTGCTAAGCTGAGCCACTGTCCAGGTGGGCCCGGCTCAGAGGCTGGGGTGAGGGTGCGATCTGCAGGTGGCTGGCTCCGGAGCACACACCCTGCCCTGTCCGCTCAGGAGACCTCTCCTCCAGAAGGGCTCACTTCTCAATGCTCCTTTTAATTGGGTTGCTGTGAGACCCCTGCGCTCGGTGGGACTCAGTTCACAGGGCCCTTCCTGGATGGCACCAGGAGGCCCAGCAGCCCAGGGCTCCCATACTGGGGCGGCTCACGTGCTCCTCAGCCCTGGTCCTGTCCTGCTTGCTCAGCTCTTGGGACTCCACCGCACTCTGGCCTCAGCCAGCTGAAGGCTCCACCAGGTGGGGGCGGCAACTCCCTTCCGCCCTCCCCTCCCCTCCCTCCCTCTGTGCTTCGCCAAATCAACAGAGCCCAAGGCGGTGGCATGTCACCTGCTCTGTCCTGCAGAGCCAAGGTAGCAGTTGCAGGAGTCGCCCGTGCACTCTGCATTAGAGTGGGAGAAGCAGCAGCCCCTGGGACCTCGCTTCCGTAGAGACCCCCGAGGTCGCGGCCAGCGCCCTACCAGGCATCCCTGAGACTTCCCCTTAGGGCCGACCACGCGCCTCCTCAGCCCTCCTGGGTTCTCCCCTCGCACAGGCGCTGCCCTGGGCAGCGGGACACTGCTCCTCCTCTCCTACTGCAGAAGAGCGCCCGCTTGCAACTGGGGGTCCACGGGGCTCACCCAGGCAGGCTCACAGGGAGCACAGGCTTGGCCCGGCAGGCGCAGAGGGACGCAGGGGAGGCACGGGGAGCCCTGGGCAGGCACACGGGGCGCTGGGCAGGCACAGAGGGGAGGCACGGGGAGCCTGAGCAAGCACACGGGGCATTGGGCAGGCGCAGAGGGGGCGCAGGGGAGGCACCGGGAGCCCTGGGTAGGCACACGGGGCACTGGGGAGGCGCACAGGGAGCGCTGGGGAGGCACCAGGAAGGGGCGCTGGGCAGGCGCAGAGGGGGCGCTGGGAAGGTACATGGAGCCCTGGGCAGGCACACGGGGCGCTGGGCAGGTGCAGAGGGACGCCAGGAAGACACCAGGAGCCCTGGACATGCGCGCGGGGCGCTGGGCAGGGCTCTACTCACAGGCATCCTGTAAAGAACTGACCCAAATGTTCACAGGCACCAGCGCCCCCCCCCCCCGCCCCCGCATCATCCTCCGCCCTCTGAGATGGTCTGGGCGTCACTCCCCCAGCCTCCCCTAGGCTCCTCCAGTGGCCTCTGCCCACGTGCCACTCCAACGACTGCAGTGGGGCCAGGGACCCTGCGTCTCTCCTGTCACCACCGCTGTCTCCCAGCAGGATTGTCGGGGCACTCCGCAAGGAGAGGATTTTCGCGGGAGGTGCTGCTCTCTTGCAGGCCCACGCCAAGGGTTCCTCCCGCTATGGAGGAGGGCTTGGCACAGGCAAGTTGTCCCCCCTCCACCCCCTGTCCCCGAAAGGAGAGGTGCTGGCTGGTTGGAGGTGGAGTCCCCGCACCCACTCTCCATGCCGCTAAGTGAGCCCAGAGCCCAGGCTCCAGCCCCAGAACCCAAGGACCCCAGGCTCCATGGTCCCCTCCCCATGGGCTAGAACCGGCCTTGTGGGTGAAAGACTCCTTTGGGAACCTCCTCCTCCTGGGTTCCAAGCCAGCGCTCGGCAGTATCCTCACCCCAATCCTGGTCCCAGAGCTCCTTAGGGCCCTGGACTGCAGGCACCTGTCTGGGAGACCATCAAGGTGGGAGCTGGGGGCTGGTTCCTGCTCCCACAGCCCAGGAGAGGCCACCGCCTGGGTGGAGGGGGTCTAAAGGAAAATGGATGGAGAGCTGGAGCTGGAGCTAGTCCACTCCATGAAAGGTGCTGGGGCTCTTGGGAGCACTGGCTGCAGCCAGGGGGGCGCCCCCTCACCCCAAAGGTTCCTGCTCAAGGTGAGGTCAGTGTGTAGCCTGGCTCTCACCAGATTGGGAGGGGCCCTCTGGTCCTTCTGATTGGCCCTCAGGGTTTGAAGACAGGTCAGGTCCCCCTGCTGGGCAGCCTGCAGTGGCCCCTGGAGCGACCTCAGCATGGGTGTGTCCACTCACTCTCTAGGCACAGTGGACAGGACACACACCTGCTCTGTGGGGCTCTTGTAGGAGCAGACACCTCCCAGGACCACCAGTGACGTGCAACTCTTCAAAGCTAAGGGGACATATTTAGGGAGACTTGTGGGACCCTGAGGTCAAGATGGCTGAGGTGGCCCCTGATCCATCCCAATGGCTCTCCTCTCTATGCTCAAGCCAAGGACAGGCAGCGGCTGGACAGCGTCAGACCTCATGACATCTTGAGCATCAGGACACAATGCTGCCTTGGCTTGGTGGGAAGGTACAGTGGGCTGGAGACAGAAAACAAAGGGGGCAGGCAGTCCCTTGGCTGGGCGGGCAGGGTGGTGGGCCTCCATGCAACAGGACCTAGCTCTCCCTGAGACACACTGTGAGGGCACAGAGCCCCACACGCCCTTTGCTCCCACATTCCAGGGGCCCTGGCACCAAACCAGTTGTCATGCCCCCGTGACCCCACAACAGGACACCAGGCACCCACCCTTCCCCGCTTCCTGGTGGTCCGGCTGTCCTACCTCCAGAGTGCTCGTCCTCCACCTGCCAAACGCTGGCCGGGTCCCAGGCCCTGCCTGGAGTCCTGGGGCAGCTTCCTTCTGCGCCTGGGGCGGATGATCTCATCTGTCTCATGACTTACACCCTCTGACCTGCTGATGACTCCCCCGTCTGTAGATGAGCACACACGGGCTCCCAGATGGGACTCCGTGCCCAGCACCCTGCTTGGAAGTCTATCAGGCATCCCATATGGGCTTGCCCACTCGCCCCTGCTCCCCTGCCTTCCTCCTCCTGACAATCACCTGCCTTCCTCCTCCCCACCTGGGATGCCTCCCCATGTCCAACCCCAGTGGGCTCAATAGTACCCCAAGTGCACCTGGGACCATGGGATAGGGCTTCTTTTGCATGTAGGGTTTCTGCAGATGTAATTAGGTAATGATCTCAAGTTGACACCATCCTGGGTCAGGTGGCCCTCATGCCATGGCAGTGTCCTCACTACAGACAGAGGAGGGGACACAGACACAGAGGAGGAACCCTGTGGAGATGGAGGCAGAGACTGCAGTGAGGGGCCACTAGCTCAGGGCCACCTGGAGCCTGTGCAGGGATCTCAGCCTGGGGCCCCTGGTCTTGGCCTCTGCCCTCCAGGGCTGGCAGAGGACAGTTTCCTGTGGTTTTCAGCTGCTGGTTTGTGGTTATTTCCTACATCAGCCCCAGTGTTCCCCTGCACTGGACAAGTGCTGAAGGGCCACCTTGGCACTCCCGCCATCTGTAAAGTTCCCTCTGTAGCTGGACAAGTCATGCCTGGAGCCTACCCTGCAGCCTGTGGAGGGAGCTAAGCCCTGTGACCCCTGGTCTCAGCCTTCTGCCCTCCAAGGCTGGGGGAGAAGATCCCACTTGACTGGGGAAATGGTTTCAGCCCCTGTGACACTTTGCTTCCAAGCGCAGGACACTAATAGGGCCATGAAATTGCATCCAAAGTTGGCCCCTCATCCCTGCCTTCCAGATGTCCTGTCCACCAGGCTCCTCCCTCCCTCCCCTCTTCTCAGCTCTGCAGCTCCCTGGGCCCAGGGGCTCCTCCCCCTCCCCTCTGCTCAGCTCTGCAGCTCCCTGGGCCCTGGGGCTCCTTCCCCCCTCCCCTCTGCTCAGCTCTGCAGCTCCCTGGGCCCTGGGGCTCCTTCCCCCCTCCCCTCTGCTCAGCTCTGCAGCTCCCTGGGCCCTGGGGCTCCTCCCCCTCCCCTCTGCTCAGCTCTTTGGACCCCTGGGTTTGGGAGCCTCTTCATCAGGTCTCCCTGGCACTACCCTCTCCCCGTCTGCTCCCCCAGAGCAGGATCCTTGTGCCAAGTCAGTGTGAGCCTGTGTCCCCTGCAGTGACACTTCTAGTGTCCTGCTGCCACCCTGCTGGCATGGGGTGGGCTCCCCCACCAGAGCAGGGCTCAGTTACATGGACAGTGTCCAGTTCTCACCCTCCTGGTGACACTCCTTCCTCCCTGTGGGACAGCTGGAGATAGTGTGCTGGACTCTGCCTGCTGGCCCCACATCCCACTTGGCTGTCCAGAGAAGCCGTGGTGGCCCTGAGGCATCTTGGGAGCTGCAATGACCTGTGTGCTTGTGGTGAGCCCACCAGGTGGTACTCGCTGTGGGAGACCTGCTGGAGTGACTCGCTGGACCCCGACACAGGCCTAGGCCCCGTGGTCATGCCCCCTGTCCCCTGGTGGGCCAGCTGGCTCCCTCTGTCCCTGAGCATGAGACCCTGCCCTCCTCTCTTTGGGTCTGTGAGTGGTAGCACTGCTCTGTCATGTCTCCTGTCTAGGAGTGGTCTCCTCTGGGGCCCAGCTGAGCACCCCCTGTCCCAACTCCTTCCTGATGGGGGTTGTCACCTAGGGGCTGTGTGACAGGAAAGCACCCTGGGTCTGCCAGAGCCTCGGGTCACCTCGCCTTAGGCTGCTTCCTGGGAGAGGCACAGGGGCAAGGTGGGGCTCAGGCTGTGGGTCTGCCTGGGGACAGAAGTCTCCCTGAGAGAGAGGCTCAGCGCTCCTCCATCACCAAATCCCACAGCCCAGGGCCTGAGCCTCCCTCCTCCTGCGCCCAGCACTCCATGTCCCTCATGAGCATGGAGTGGCCTCAGGGTCCCGCAGGAGCACTTTCCTGTCCCAGGAGTGACAGGCTGACTTCTTCCCCAGGCTGTGGCCTCAGCCTCCACCTGAGCCTCTCCTGAGTGACTCTGGGTCCTGCACCTGCCCCCATCACAGTCCTGAATCTGTGTCAAGGTCACCTTCCATGAGCACCTGTTCATCAGACTGCCCAGCTCACCTGCCTGGTGTGTCCAGCGTGGGCAGGACCAGGATAGCCCTGCTCACCTGCCCTGTGTGTCCACGTGGGCAGGACCTGGACATCCCTGCTCACCTGTCCAGTGTGTCCAGCGAGGACAGGAGGACCAGGATAGCCCCGCCCACTTGCCTCTGTGTGTCCAGCGTGGGCAGGACCAGGACAGCCCCGCCCACTTGACCTATGTATCCGGCTGGGGCAGGACCAGGACAGCCCTGCTCACCTGCCCTGTGTGTGATCATGGGATGGACCCAGTCCCTTCCTCAAGGCACACAGCGGCGCGGATGCTCAGAAGACTGCCTTCGCCCCCTGCTGGCCACCGTCAGCCCTACACCCTGCACTGCTCACCTGCCTTGTGTGTCCAGCGTGGGCAGGACCAGGACAACCCCGCCCACCTGCCCTGTGTGTCCACGCGGCAGGACCAGGACAGCCCTGCTCACCTGCCCCCGTGTGTGAGCATGGGATGGACCCAGTCCCTTCCTCAAGGCAGACAGCAGCGCTGATGCTCAGAAGACTGCCTTCGCCCCCTGCTGGCCACCGTCAGCCCTACACCCTGCACTGCCCACCTGCCTGGTGTGTGAGCATGGGATGGACCCAGTCCCTTCCTCAAGGCAGACAGCAGCGCTGATGCTCAGAAGACTGCCTTCGCCCCCTGCTGGCCACCGTCAGCCCGACACCCTCGGGACACAAAGCACCTCCTGCCTCTGGTCCACATCTCTGGGGTTGGGGTCCTGAAGGGCAGGCTGTCCTCTGCAGGGTCCTGGGAAGCTCCTTCCTGCATCTCCCCCCCTCACGACCCCAGGCCCTAAACTTGGGTCCTCATCACTCCAGTTTGTCTCCCTGTCCCCTCTGTCCCTTCTCCATCTGCCCCTCTTCTCAGCACCCTGCTGACTCCTTGGACCACAAGACCCTCCAGGTCATCTCCCTCTCAGCATCCCTACCTCATCAGGTGGCAGAGGGCTTTTGGCATTCCCAGGGCCGGCAGTGGAGTGGACACTGATATTAGCGGGCCACAGAACTCATGCCCTGGGCAGCAAGGACCTCCCGAACCAGAAGAGAGTCTCTGGGAGACCCTGCCCCAAAGGCATGACCCTCACAGTCCCAGGAGAGCTTCTGGGGGAAAGGGGGGGCTCCCCCTTGGAACCCTGCATCCTGTAGACCTTGGCAGCTGTGGGGTGGGGTGCCTAGTGGAAGGTCATCTGCTTGTAGAGGGAATTGGGGCACCCACCCACCCATCCCTGCTCACATGCCCCTGTACCCCTCCCTCCCTGTCCCTGCTCACAGCCCCCTGTACCCCTCCCTCCCTCTCCCTGCTCACAGTCCCCTGTGCCCCTCCCTCCCTGTCCCTGCTCACACCCCCTTGTACCCCTCCCTCCCTGTCCCTGCTCACAGCCCCCTGTACCCCTCCCTCCCTCTCCCTGCTCACAGTCCCCTGTGCCCCTCCCTCCCTCTCCCTGCTCACAGGACCCTGTAACCCCCCTCCCTCTCCCTGCTCACAGTCCCCTGTACCCTCCCTCCCTCTCCCTACTCACATCCCCCTGTACCCCTCCCTCCCTGTCCCTGCTCACAGGTCCCTGTACCTCTCCCTCCCTCCCTCTCCCTGCTCACAGCCCCCTGTGCCCCTCCCTCCCTCTCCCTGCTCACAGCCCCTGTACCCCTCCCTCCCTCTCCCTGCTCACAGGCCCCTGTAACCCCCTCCCTCTCCCTGCTTACAGCCCCCTGTGCCCCTCCCTCCCTCTCCCTGCTCACACCCACTGTACCCCTCCCTCCCTCTCCCTGCTCACAGGTCCCTGTACCTCTCCCTCCCTCCCTCCCTCTCCCTGCTCACAGCCCCCTGTACCCCTCCCTCCCTCTCCCTGCTCACAGCCCCTGTACCCCTCCCTCCCTCTCCCTGCTCACAGCCCCCTGTACCTCTCTCTCCCTCTCCCTGCTCACAGCCCCCTGTACCCCTCCCTCCCTCTCCCTGCTCACAGCCCCCTGTACCTCTCTCTCCCTCTCCCTGCTCACAGCCCCCTGTACCTCTCTCTCCCTCTCCCTGCTCACAGCCCCTGTACCCCTCCCTCCCTCTCCCTGCTCATAGCCCCTGTACCCCTCCCTCCCTCTCCCTGCTCAGTCCTGCTACACTACTGAGGGTCCCCACCTGCTGCAGAGCTGAATTCTGAGCCACCTGAGTCAGTCTGGCCAAGGGGCCTGGGGCTAAGCAGCACAAGATCATCAGATAGAGGGCAGCCCCCAGGGTGGGCACTGGGTGTTCAGGGCCCTTTGGTCTAGTGGGTAGTGACCCCAGGCATCAGCCCTGACTTCATATCAAAACTGAGATTCGGAAGCAGTGAGGCCCCCTCAGCATGAGGAGAGGGTCCCCATGGCCCTCTGCACAGGGGGCTAGTGCAGCACCCCGAGGTGGGATGCCCACATGTGGCAACAGGCAGGACCCCAAAGACACCAGCTCTTCCACGGTCTTTTGTCCAGACCGTGTCACACAGCTCCTGGTGACCGCTGTAGCAGGGTCCATCTGTCTTCATGAGACCCACACAGCAGAGGGTCTGCTGGAGCCAGTGACCACCAACCTGGGGCCTTAAGTGCAAATGCATCTTCCATGTGGCTCCTCCTCTGAGGCTGTCCCCTCTTCTGTTTTAAGGACACGGCCATTGCATGAGGGCCATCTGACCCAGGAGGAGCTCAGGACCCTTCACTAATGACCTCTGCAAAGACCCTGTTCCCACACAAGTTCCCACTCAAAGGTTCTGGGGTCAAGATGTAGACAGGACCTGCCTCTTACAGTGGTGTCCAACCCCCTCCACAGGCCCCAGGGAGGCTCCTTCTGCCTCTCCAGCTCCTGGGGCTCCAGGTGGCCTTGGCTGCTGGCCCCTCGCTCCAGTCTCTTCCTCCATTTCCATGTGGCTCCTCCTCTGTGTCCGTGTCCCCTCTTTCTCTCTTGGGAGCACAGTGGCATTGCATGACGGCCCCGTGTCCAGGAGGAGCTCATCCCGAGATCCTTCACCTATTACATCTGCACAGACTCTTTCTCCAGCAGCAGACAGCTCACAGTCCTGGGGGACGTTCCTAGTGGGGCTCATCCATCCCTACAATGTGATGAAAGAGCCCTTTCACCTTGGGAGATGGCCAAGGTCAGTACCCTGGTATAGACAGCAGTGGGGACAGGTGGAGGCCTTGGAGAACAATGGTTCAGAAAGCCCCTCCTGGTTGGGGGATCCAGGGCCCACTCTGTCTAAAGGTGACCTCACCCTGGAAAAATTCAGCTGCCCTTCGCCCAGGAAGAGGGCGATGTAGAGCCGAGGCCCTGGGCAGCTGCTTCCTCTGGCATTTCCCTGTGGAGAAGGTCTCCTAACAGATAATTACAGCCCAGCAAGACAAACTAGGAGCACAGGCAGGGGCATGGATTGCTAAACAGGCTGCTCCAGCAGGTGGAAGGCGGCCTGGGGAGCCAACAGGGGCCCTTCCCAGGGCTTGAGGACCTGAGTAGGGCTGAGTTCTTCCCTCGTGGGCCGGGAAAACAGGAATTCGGTCTTCGCTGGGTTTGTGGGCCAGGTACCTTTGTTGCTAGGGCAAGTCTAAGTTCTGAATCGAGAGTCCACAGACAGGGCTGGAGGCCAGGGGCCTCCTCCAACGGGTGGCCTTGAAGACAGGTGCCCTCCAAGGGAAGTGCCTTGTCTACTGTCTGGGGTGTGCACACAAGTGCTCCTCATGGTCACTCTCATGGGAAGCCAAGGTCACTTAGGAGGATACGGTGTCCGGTGTGTATACTGCAGGAGGACACTGTGTCCCGAGTGAAGGCTGAAGGAGAACACTGTGTCCCCAGTGTAGGCTAGAGGAGGACACTGTGTCCCCAGTGTAGGCTAGAAAAGGACACTGTGTCCGGAGTGTAGGCTGGGGGAGGATGTTGTGTCCATAATGTAGACTGGAGGAGGACACGGATGTCCCGAGTGTAGACTGGAGGAGGACACTGTATCTGAGGCTCCCGAGTGTAGACTAGAGGAGGACATGGTGTCCGGAGTGTAGACTGGACACCATGGCTGAAGGAGAACACTGTGTCCCCAGTGTAGGCTGGAGGAGGACACTGTGTCCCGAGTGTAGACGGGAGGAGGACACTGTGTACGCAGTGTAGACTGGAGGAGTACACTGTGTCCCGAGTGCCGACTGGGGGAGGACGCAGTGTCCTGGGTACATTTACGACCCCACCCCTGCCAGGACTCTTCAGGCTCTGTGCCCTGGACTCCATCAGATCTCTGAGGGGTGTCGGGCTGGGTACTTCTGCAGGGAGGCTTCCTGAGGGACACAGGCTCCCACGTGTCCTCTTCCCACACTGACCACAAAAGTGAAAGTGGTATTCCTCTGTCTGTTCTCAGGCTACACCTGACCTGGGCCCCGCTGAAGGACCCTTGCCCTGGGCCTCCACCACGCCCTACTGCCCCACCCCAGGCCCTCCCCTGAGGGGCCTGCCCGCCCTGGGCTCTGCCCTGCCGGCCGCCCCAGGCTCGGCTTCCTGCCTGGCCAGTCCGACACCAGCCACCAGCGTCCTCCAGGGCCTCCCTCCTCCAAGCCTGCGCCGCCCCGCTCCCCTCCCCGCCTGCCAACCCCAGGCCCGTCCACCGCCTCTGGCCCTCCCGGTGCCCTCTGCGTGGCCCCCCGCGGTCCGCTCAGGACCTGGACACTCTGCGTCACCCCTGAACCGGTTCTTTGGCCCTCGACTACTCCCTGCCAACATCGGCTCTTTGGGTCCCCCTTTTCCACTCTGTCCTCGACCCTCGGCCCTTTCCGTACACACTCGGCCCTTTCCGTACACACTCGGCCCTTCCGAGGTCACTGGATCTCTTAGTCAAGTCTCCGCACTTCAGCCGCCCTCGGCTCTTCGCCTTGTCTCTCGGTGTCTCCGTACACACTCGGTGATGTCCCCCACCCTATATCTGACCACCCGTTCCCCGATAATGTCCCATCACCCCGTTATTGATCAGCTTCCTCACCCTTCCCCGTCCCCAGGTGGCATCTGCTCACCTCAATATCTGATCCCATGTCCCACCACCCACTCTCCCAGGGGACATGAGAGGAGCAGTGGTGGCGACCCTGAGGGCCTGTGCACACAGGAGCCAGCCCTGTGTCCAACCAGCTGTGATGAGAAAACACTGCCCACTGCCCAGGAGGCAGGCTGGTGCAGGCTGGGTGGCATTGCTGAGGCAGAGCAATGAGCTGACAAGTACCTAAACCACAGGGACCACTGTCCCTCCATTGCCTCCACTGGGGACCCCCGCTCTCCCCTCCCCAGTCCCTCTGAGCTCAGGCCAGTGGCCTTGATCTCCCAGACCCCAGATTCCCCTCTATATGCCTGGGTTGTTGGTCCCCTCAGAGCTTAGCCCCCAGGCAGACGAGGGGGCAGGAGCCCTGAGGGTCCAGGCCTGTCCCCCTTATCTCCAGGGAAAACAGGTGTCACTGGGATGTCAACATTCTTGGCCTGCAGCTTCTGTCCTGCCTGGTAGTAGCCATCCTGGAATGCATGATGACCTTGGGCTAGGATGGTGAGGCCAGGGGTCATGCCCCCTCATCACAGGTCCCTTGAGACAGTATGGCTCCTGCCCCCTGCCCAGCACCTGAGGGCCCACCTGTATGACCAATTTTTACGGAACTCCCAGTAGGTCCCACCTGGTGTCCCATTAGTGGGGTGCAGCTCCCCTTAGTGTACGCCAGGAGGGACCAGGAGGATTGTTATGGACTAGCTGAGGGGTCCACAGATCCTCTGTAGTGGGGGCTGAATAGGAGAACACTTGACTACAATATCCAGAATCCTCCCGGCCCGCAGCTGCCCAGGGTATCTGTAGTGACTCCACAGAGCCCCACAGCACACTACCCAGAATCCCTGGGGCCTGCTGCTTGGCGGGGGAGAGGGCCCATCTTGGTGAGAGCTGCGTGGACAGAGCTCTGGACTACACTACCCAGAATGCGAATGGCCCTCGGCTGCCTGGGAGCGCCATCACCATAAGGGTTGCATGGGCCGATCTCTGGACTACACTAGCCAGAATGCTAATGACCCCCGCTTCCAGGATGGGGGGCATCACAGTGAGGGTTGCTTCTGGACTACACTACCCAGAATGCTTGGGGCCCTCGGCTTCCATGAGTGGGGGCATCAAGGTGACGGTTGCGAGGGCAGGATGCTGGACTGCAATACCCAGAATGCTCCAGGGGCCATCCTGGTGAGAGTTGCGTAGGCAGACCTCTGGACTACACTACCCAGAATGCCTGGGGCCCTCGGCTTGGGGGGGGGCATCACGATGAGGGTTGCATGGGCAGACCTCTGGACTACACTACCCAGAATGCTTGGGGTCCTCGGCTTCCAGGAGGGGGGGCATTACGATGAGGGTTGCGTGGGCAGGAGGCTGGACTGCAATACCCAGAATGCCCCTGGAGCCATCATGGTGAGGGTGCCTGAGGAGAACGCTGGACTACAGTGCCCAGGGGCCTTGGCTTCCAGGGGCCATCATGGTGGGGGTTGCGTGGGCAGGATGCTGGACTTCAATGCCCAGAATGCCTGGGGCCCGCTTCCCCTGAGGCCTCTGCGGCGGGCTGCTTTGGTTTCAGGCCTCCCACAGTTGGACACAGAGGTGGGGAGTCCGGTGTGCTGTGTGGAGTGCTGGCCAGGTGCAGGTGGCCACCCAGGGCTGACTGGGACCGGAGTGTTCATTCCTCTGCCTGCTCCACGGGCTGCAGCTGTGCTTGGAGGGGCCGAGTGCAGAGGATGGCGCTTAGGAAGGTGGTCTCCTTGATGCTTTCTCCTGAACGTCCACTGCAGTGATGTCACCGACGGGTACAACTGGACATCACACGATGTCCACATCTGTGATGTCACCGATGGGCACAACTGGACATCAGATAATGTCCACATCTGTGATGTCACCGATGGGCACAACTGGACATCAGGTGGTGTCCACATCTGTGATGTCACCGATGGACACAACTGGACATCAGATGATGTCCACATCTGTGATGTCACCGATGGGCACAACTGGACATCAGGTGGTGTCCACATCTGTGATGTCACCGATGGGCACAACTGGACATCAGGTGGTGTCCACATCTGTGATGTCACCGATGGGCACAACTGGACATCAGGTGGTGTCCACATCTGTGATGTCACTGATGGGTACAACTGGACATCAGGTGATGTCCACGTCTGTGATGTCACCAATGGGCACAACTGGACATCAGATGATGTCCACATCTGTGATGTCACCGATGGGTACAACTGGACATCAGATGTAGCAGTAGGTCAGATTTCACTAGGTAGCTACTGAAGGTGGAGGAAAGAGCCGAGTTCCATTATGGTCTGCACGGAGGTAATTTGGGCATAGTAAAGGGGGAGGGAGGGAAGAGTTCAGCTTGGGACTTGGTGAAGTAAGAAGTAGGGGCAGTCGTTGTGAATGCAGTTAGGCCAGCTGTGTTGGTGGCAGTGGTCTAAGAATTCTGTCTTCCCCCAGAGACTGGGAGAGAGAACCTGTCCTGCTGGATGATTGTATTTCGAGGTAATGGCTCTCAGGCTCTGAGTCCCTCTGAGTTTCAAGAGGTGCATGTTGTCAATTGCAAGTCCTTTCTATTAAATGACCGGAGAGAGGGAGGTTGGGGCCTGTCGTCAGGTGTTGGCCAGGACAGAGTAAGTTTTCTTGGAAGCCTTGAGCTTTCCTCAGGCAGTTGTTTTGAGGGACGAGGTGGAGGTGGGGGTGTTGCACATGAGGCACAAACTGAGCTGAGTCCCTGAGCTCAGGGGATTTGCTTCCAGCAGGGTGTGTGGACTTGGGGGAACACCATCTTCCTACCTGCCTCAGGAGGACTGGACTCATGCATCCCCGACCAGGAAGCCCCCCACCCCAGACTCTAGAGGGCAGAGGCACTGACTGCTCTGCCTTTGGCTGCCATGGGGAGTGCCCGCCCTCAGCCCCCTAGTAAACACTCAGAGTCCCTAACCATTCCTGTGTTGGCCTGTGGCCTTTTCTGCGGCCAGCAGGGCTGGAGTCCCACAAAGGAGATGCCTGTAAGGGAGGCACAGTTGGAGGCCTGGGCTGTGAAGGGCCTTTTGCTCCTCCTGTGCTGAACAGGCAGTGTGCTAGTCCAGTCAGAATCCTGACTCAGCAAGCTGCGTCGTGCCCATTTTGGGGAAATGGACTAAGTCCCTGGAGCTGACCCTTGGCTGGGACTGGGCCTCCTGAGAAAGGGTGCCGATGCAGTTATCAGAGGCCCTGGGTGGAGGCAGGAGGTCCCTCTTCAGCGCCTGCACTCGGCCTCTATGGGGAGACATATCCACCCTCAGCTTCCTGACAACCAGCACCCCCAACTCCTCTCCCCTTTCTGTCTTGTTTGACCCCCAGGGTGTTCTTCCCTCACCCCTTTAAAGGGCCAGCTTGGGCCCAGTGGACACATGTGAGATGCCTTGACCAGGTGGAACGTCCTCTCCTTTGTCTCCTGAGATAAAAGGGACATTTTTGCTGTTACAAGCTGTGGATGGCTGGGAGGTGGGCTGAAGGCCATGTAAGGGGTGGGATTTGTCTAGTTCTATGCTTTCTGGGGCCCAGGGACAGCAAGGTGGAGGCTCAGTGTCCAGTCCCAGGAAGGCTGACCTCTTACTGCTCCTTGTCCTCATCCTGTACTGGCTCCAGGAGGTTGAAAGCTGAGACCAGAGTGCCCAGACAGTCAGTGTGGGAAGTGACCACCTGGCAGTGGTGAGGGCCTGTGAAGTGCCCTGCTCCTGTCCCCTCCCTATGTGAGATGAGCTTGGGGAGACAGAGGGTGGGCAGAATGTGCCTGTGTCATTCTCCTAGGGCTGCCTAGCAAAGTGCCACCAACTGGATAGCTTAGACACACAGAGACGTGTGGCCTCAGACTCTGAAGTCCAGAGCTCTGGAATTGAGGTGTTGGCCACATTCCCCGGGATGGTCTCCCTGCAGCCTCTCTAGTTTCCAGGCTTTGGCAGCAGAGCTCCAGTCTCCGCAGGGTGTCTTTCCTGGGTTTGATTCCTCCTATTTATAAGACACGAGGCTATGCAGATTTTTTTCTATAAACTTTACAATTTTGCACTTGAAAATTAGACTTTATGGATTATTTTGAGTAGCTTTTTGGGTAAGCCATGAAGATCGCATTCAAGTTTCACGTGGTTTATTTTTATTTTCACAACTGTTCTGCAGCCATTTGTGGTTGCAGATTTTTTCTCTCCATCGAGTGGCCTTTGTGCCTTTGAGAGGACCACTTGACTGGTTTTACTTGGGTCTTTCTGGGCTCATTCTTCTGTTCCTTTTGTCTATTTCCAATGCCTTTCCCACTGCCACACTCTGGGATCAATGAAGCTTTATGATAAGTGCTGTAACCAGATGTGCAGAGTCTTGAACTATTTTTAAAATATCTTTATTTTGTTTGTTTATTTTTATGTGGTGCTGAGGATCCAACTCAGTGCTTCACATGTGTGAGGCAGGTGCTCTGCCACTGAGCCACATTCCCAGCCCCCTTTTGAGCTATTTTTGATCACTTCTATGCCATATCTTCTAGGCTCAGCATTTGTAGGTATCTTCTAGGGTGCTGTGATTGGGATTCTTCTGCATCTAAAGATCAAATTAGAAAGAAGTATCTCACTAACATTAATGGTTGAACTGATCCTGAGCAAGGAAAATCACTGCATTTATTTATGTTTCTTTTCATTCCTTTCAACCATGTTCAAAGTTCTCTGAATGCATACTTGTATATGTGTTGTCAGAGTAATCTTTCAGTCTTTCAGGAGTGCTATTTTTTTTTTAATTCAAATTCCAGTAATTCCTGTGTGGCCTACATATAGCACACCAGTTTCCTCTTGTCCCTTCGCCGTCTGTTTTCCCTCTTGATATTTCCATCTGACTTGGGCTGTTTTCTGTTGCTGTATCTGCTCAACTGAGGCTGAGTCATTCATTAAGAAGCCATGGGTTGGGGATGTGGCTCAAGCGGTAGCGCGCTTGCCTGGCATGCGTGCGGCCCGGGTTCGATCCTCAGCACCACATACCAACAAAGATGTTGTGTCCGCCAAGAACTAAAAAATAAATATTAAAAGTTCTCTCTCTCTCCCCTCTCTCCTCTCTCACTCTCTCTTTAAAAAGAAAAAAAAAAGAAGCCATTTTTAGTGCTGGGGATATATCTTAGTTGGTAGAGTGCTTGTGTCACATGCACAAGGCCCTGGGTTCAGAACCAAAAGAAAGAAAAAAAAGCTATTTTTACTTTAAGGTGTGTAGAGAGTCCCAGGTCAGGGGCTGCATCTGTTGAAGGCCTCTTCTGGAAGGGACTCTGCAGTATCCTGAGACACTGCGTGAAGAGACCAGCTGGCATTTGTAGCAAATCTGTTCCCTTGACAACTCACTGATCCACTAATTAATTAACTAAGTAATTAATGTTTGTGGTGGTGGGGATTGGACCCCGGGTCATCTTCATGTGAATCAAGCACTCTACCCACTGAGCCCTTGATCCATTAAAATTTATGAATGGATAAATTCACTCATGAGGGCCGAGTGCTCAGGGCCAGTCAGTCCTCAGAGTTCCCCTTACTGCTCCCACATCACATCATATGAATTCTGGATGGCAAAAATTCAAATCATAGCACCATCAAAGACAATCCAGGAACAGAATTTACTTGTGATATTTTTCTCATGTTTTCTTTATTTTCATATTAATTCCTTCTCATTAAATGCCTGGCTATTGGCCCCGTCCAGCAAGTATCCTCCACTACAAAGTCCCAGAGATGAGTTGGCTGGTCCCTGATAAATAGAAGGCAACCAAATGACGACATGAATTTATATTGTTCAGAGGACAGAGGAACGTCTCTTCTTGAACAAGAGGAGACTGACAAAGACCCTCTGCTTGGCCACACTTCTGCAGACCCCTGGACCCTCTCCTGGGCTTGCTGCTGCCCTACCTTGTAAAATTCAGTGAGGGGAGAACACCCTGCTCAGTCAGTTTAGCAAGGACACCCCCTCCCCAGTATTGGATCAGGCCCTCATGTGCTGAGGGCCATTGCCAAGTAGGAATGACGCATCGAAATTTCCTTGCCAGCGTACCCCATGTTAAATGGACTTGCCTTGGAAATCCGTTGTGACCTTGCATGTGTGTTTGAGAAAGGTGACCTTGCTCAAGGACCAGGGCAGATCCGGGTTTAGAGCTGATCAGGTTTCAGGGAGTATCCCGTCCTTGGGTTTAAGGTGTTCCCAGTTTAAGAGAAGTTTAAGGCAATATGGGTTTTAGGGAAGTTCGAGGTTTAAGTTTATTGCTGCTGGGAATAGGGCATTCCTGCTGCCTAAGTTCCCCCTGAGTTCTCGTGGAATTGAGAAAGTTGGGGACATGAATTGTGCGGGCAGAACTTGGATTTCCCCAGAACGTGTGTGGAGGCCGGTGTGAGTTCAGGAATAAAGAATTGCTGTTTGAATCTACAAGGTGTGTGAGTGCCTCCTGATCTTGTGCCCAGCCAAGACATTGGCACTCATGCTCTGCCATCCCTGGTGACATCTGGCCACCCTGGATGTCCCCAGAAGCACCCTGTTTGGTGGGTTTAGCAAGGACAACCCTTCCCCAGCATATAGGGCCCTGATTGAACCCTCTGCTTTAATGGGTAATTATTTCCCTAATGCTGCAAGACAGGAGATTGTCAGCAGACACCAGAAGCTGAAGAGGCAAAGAAGGACCCTCCCAACAGCTGTCAGAGGGAGAATGGCCTTGCTGATACCCTCATTTGGGGATTCTGGCCTGCAGAATGGGGAGATTGCAGGTTTGTGTTTTAAGTCACACTTATTTCTGTGCTCTGTTTTGTTGGTCCTGGAAATGGACCCACTGGCTCTCCCTGTGCTAAAGATATCTGCTCCTCCCAGTGCACCTTGCGAATCACCTCAGCATTAAGGAGACTGTTCTGAGTTTGAAGTGAGGAGGCATCCTGGAGCAGTTTGGCTTTGGTTAGGGGAGGGACCAAGGACAGTGGCCAAGGCATTTGGAGGCTGAGTTGAAAGACCCCAGGGCAGGTCAGGGGCATGTGGCAGGAAAGGAACTGTGTCAGTTCTGAGCCCCTCAGTTCTCCTGTTCTGAGCTCAGGCCATTCACCGCGGTGCCTGGGGACATTTCTGTGTGAAAGCGCTGCTCTCAGCTCAGGGATGAGCATCAGATCCAAGACCAGAGACTGTGTTCTTCCTCTGTGGGCAGCAAAGTCCATGCCCTGAGCGTTGGGCATTGCTCCCTTCCAACTCTCTTGTTCTTCTGAGGGAGACCTCAGCACATTCTAGTCCTTCTCTGCTGGGGTGCACAGGCCTGATTCCAGCCCCTCCAGCAGCACAGGAAGGGGTGCAGTGACAGAGGGAGCGACACCTCTATCCAGGTGGCCTGGATGGTCCCTCTGCCCTCCCTGAGCCGGGCTGGGCCTTGACCTAGTGTGTGAATGTTAATAAAAATACAGCATCACTTCTTAATATTCTTAAAAGACAAAGGTGTTTTTAGAAAAAAAAATTCCATAGAAGGAAAGTGAGGATCTAGGATTCGTCTGGTGGAGTGGGGTGCACTCCTTCCCTGACTGACACCCCGAGTGAACACACAAACACAAATACAAGTATACACATGTGTGTAGGTGCACACATACACAACACCCTCACAGCCTTCCCCACCAACTCTTTTACACATCCCCATGACACACCCATGCACCTCTGTGTGCCTTTACATACGTGCACACACCCCCATCCCTGTCTGGCTTGCACCTCTGAGGCTGCAGATTGGAGGAAACCAGGAGAGGAGCCAGGAGAAGCCGGGGAGGAGCCTGGCAGCAGACAGAGGGAGCATGTTTCATGCACATCTTCTAGAATTTTGCAGTTTCGCATTGTAAACGCAAGTCTATGGAGTATTTTGACAGCTTCTGGGCTCCAGATGTGTGCCTTCTTGAGGTGCGTCTGGATCCTAGGTTCAGAAATAGCTTGCTGGGAATTTCAGTGGGAATGCACTGAATCTGCAGAGGAGGTTTATCTTAACGACATTGAGACATGAACAAGGAATATCTCTGCATTTATTTATATTGCATTTGATTTCTTTCTACTGTTTCAAGATTTTCTGAAAGCAGGTACTTCAATTTTGAGGGGTGCTATTTTACATGTTAACACATTGAAAATCCTCTTATCCCAGTTTACACATTCCACTCTTTCCTCTACGTGATGGCTACTATATAGGAAATCAGTGGAATTTTATCTAGGGGCCATGTACTTTGCAGCTTTCTATCTCCATCCGTTCTGACCAAGACACAGGATGGGCTCTATTTTTAAATTTTTTTTTTATAGATGTAGATGGACAGCATGTCTTTATTTATTTATCTTATTTATATAATGCAGTGCTGGGGATCAAACCCAGTGCCTCACATGTGCTAGGCCATAGCTTTGCCACCGATACCGCCCCATCCCTCTTTCTGATTTATGAAACTATGACCAGAAATCATCAGAACTATGAATTTCAGAGCTTCACTGTTGACTGGCACTAGGGTGTGCAGAGGCAGCTCTGAAGGCTAAGCCTCCGGCACCCTGCGCTGCCCATGGTGGCCAGCAGGGGGCGCGCATAACAACTGTCTCCCACCACCTGCTTTTGGCCGGTGGTGTTCTGCGTCCTCTGCAAGTTTCCTTCTCCTGAGAACCCAGGTAGGAGATGCCACATCTGGGTATGCCTGGGGGCCATAAGGTGGGGAGCAGAGGTTCATTACCCTGGGGACCCTCTTGGGGACACATCATGACCTGGGGATACGTGGGGACTCTGTGGTGAGGACAAGAACTTCCTTACCCTGGGGACCCTCTTGGGGACACATCATGACCTGGGGATACGTGGGGACTCTGCCTATGGAGAGGACAAGAACTTCCTTACCCTGGGGATCCTCTTGGGGACACATCATGACCTGGGGATACATAGGGACTCTGTGGTGAGGACAAGAACTTCCTTACCCTGGGGACCCTCTTGGGGACACATCATGACCTGGGGATGCCTGGGGACTCTGTGGTGAGGACAAGAACTTCCTTACCCTGGGGACCCTCTTGGGGACACATCATGACCTGGGGATGCCTGGTGACTCTGCCTATGGAGAGGACAAGAACTTCCTTACCCTGGGGATCCTCTTGGGGACACATCATGACCTGGGCTCTGCCTATGGAGAGGACAAGAACTTCCTTACCCTGGGGATCCTCTTGGGGAGACACCATGGCCTGGGGATGCCTGGAGGCTCTGTCTAAGGTGGGGACCAGGGCTTCCTTATCCTGGGGACCCATGTGGAGAGACAACATGGCCTGGGGAAGCCTGGGGGATATGTCTGTGGTGAGGACCAGGGATTCCTTCTCCTTGGCACCTACCCATGGAGACTCCACTGTGGATTCAGGATGACTGAGGTCCAGGTGAGGAAGACACGAGGAAGAAGCTTCCTGGGCACTGCCTGTTTGCTGAGGAAGAAGTTCTGCCATGTTCTTTGCTTTCCCAGGTAATATTTCAGCAGAACTTTTTTACAACAGTTTTCCTCACTGAGGCTTTGGCTGCACGTCATTATGTCACTTCAGTGTGTTTTGTGTGACTTGAGTGTAATTTGGGGAGAAATCAAAGGACACAGGAGAAACCCAGATGGCCACTCAAGATGGTGCAGGGAGGCCCAGCATCTGGAGTCCCATTGGGGCCTGAGGGGACCTCATTGCTTGCTCTTATTCATGTTTTAATGACTAATTTTTCTTATAGGTTTAAGTACTTGAGAAATATTGAGAAGTTGATGCCTTAAAATTTAAAGTTACGTTAAGTGTAAATATTGTATTTGTGTCGGTTACAAGAAGAACCTTGTGGTGGGGTTATAGATCAGGGGTGTAGTGCTCCATCCCAGGCACTATGAGATAAAACCAAACAAAGAAGCAAAACACGGACTTTTTTTAAAAATATTTTTAGTTCACCTTAGTGGCTTGCTTTTATTTATTTTTATTTATTTATGTATTTTTTAGTTTTCGGCGGACACAACATCTTTGTTTGTATGTGGTGCTGAGGATCGAACCTGGGCCGCACGCATGCCAGGCGAGCACGCTACCACTTGAGCCACATCCCCAGCCCCGCAAAACATGGACTTGAAGATCTACAGTGTAAATTAACCACAAGTAAAGGAGGACTTCAGATGTATTAATCCAGTGTACTGCATGCTCCTATTAGAACCTCATTTGTCATTGTCTAAAATTTATTTGAAATAGCTGGAGAAATCTGTGTATCAGTTGGGTGTTAGATATTAAAGAATTATGATTATTTTCAACTGTGGCTGTATTAAAGACTTCTTTCCATTACGTGACTACAATTTTTTAGAAGAAACTGGATGATGCTGGGGTTTGCTGGGTGAGTCTGTCCCAGTGGGGTGGGCCCTCTGACCAGTCCCACAGTGGTGATGGCTGCGTGGGCAGTTTCTTGGCTGAAGTACCCATAATACTTGGGGTACCAGGGCCAGTAGCTCCTAGGGGCCACATACTGAGGGGCCTGTGGGCAGAATGCTGGACAGCAGTGCCTAGAATCCTCGGGGGCCCACAGTTCCCAGGAGCCTCTGGTGAGAACGGCATGGGCAGACCACTACTACCCAGAATAATGGGGGCTCCTGGCAACTGTGTGGCCTACAGATCCCAGAGGCCTTTGTGGAGGATTCTTGGCTGGGCAGGTAGTCTCTGGGATATGCTCCCCAGAATCCTCAGTGTACCAGGGCAAGCACGTGGCCCAAAGCTCCCAGGGGCCTTGGAGGGTGTGAGCAGCAGAATGCTGGACTGCACTGCCCAGAGTCCCCAGGTGATTTGTGACTACACAGCCAGCAGCTCTCAGGAGACTCTGGGGTGAGAGCTGCAAAGGTGATGATGGCTGCCCTACCTAGAATCCTTTAGGGCCTGCCATCACCAGAGCCCTCTGCAGTGAGGGCAGCATAGGTCAAATGACAGACGGCAGTATCCATCACCCTCAGGGACCTGCAGCTTGCAGGGACCTCTGGAGTGATGGCTGTACTGACAAAATGACAAACTGTGCTACCCATTACCCTTGGATGGCTGCTGTTCTAAGGAACCTCTGGGGGCAGGGCTGCAAGGGCAGAATACCAGGCTTCAGTGTTTGGAATCCCTGGGGATCCCTGCATACCCTATAACTCCCAGAGTTTCTGTGGTGAGGGTTGTGTGGGTAGAGCAGTACCTGGAATCTCAAGGGTGCCAGGGAAAGCATGGGGTCTGCAGCTCCTATGGTCCTCCCAGCAGGGCTGTGCAGGCAAAACCTACCCTACATTATCCAGAACCCTCAGGGGCTGCAGCTCCCAGGATCCTTTGTAGTAATTGAGCTGCACTACATTACCCACAATCCTCAGGGCTACAGCTCCCAGAACCCTCTTTGATGACTGAGCAAGCCCTGTGACTGAAGTATCCACAACTCTAAGGGGGAATTTAGCTCCCAGAACCCTCTGATGTGAGTGGGCAAAACTACATGACTCACTACCCTCAAGGGCTGTAGCTCTAAGGATCCTCTGTGGGGAGAATGGGAGGGCAGAGAAGTTAACTATACTACCTGGAATCCTTGGGGGGAGGTGTTGTCCAGGTGAGTGTGCAGCCTGCAACTCCAAGAGGCCTTCACAGTGAGGGCTGTGCAGAAGGCCAGACTACACTGCCCATAATCCCTGAGCCCTGGAGCGCCAGACACCTTCCTGTCGAGGGCTTCAGGAAAAAGCATCTGGGGTGTCCAGGCAGATCCCAGGAGCCTAGATGGTGAGGTCCACTTAGACTGCATTACCCAGAATAATCAATGGCCCACAGACCTCTGAGGTCAGGGCTGCCTGAGTAGTACGGACTACAATGCCCAGAATTCCTGGGGGCTCAGAGTTCTAAGGTGCCACTATAATGTGGTCTGCACCAACAGAGTTCCACACTACAATGTCCCTGGTGCTTGGGGGCCTGCAGCTCCCAGGAGCCTCTATGGTGAGGGCTTCATGGGCTGAATATACTTCCTAGAGTCACTAGGGGCTCCCGAGTAGCAGCGTACAGAAACTTCTGCAATGAGGGCCACATTGTAGAATACTGGACTGCACTGGCCAGAATCCTGGAGTATGTGGTACTTGCAGCCTCTGTAGGCTTCTGGGGTGAGGCCTGCGTGGCCAAAACACCTGACTACACTGCCAGGGCCCTCCAGGGTGCCTGGACCAGTGTGGGGCAAAGAACTCCATGGTCCTCTGTGGCAGGGCTGTGTGGGAGGAAAACTAGATGCCACTGTCAGAGTCCTCCAGGGCATCTGGACCAGCACGTGGCACAGAGCCCCATGGTCCTCAGTGCTAAGGGCTGTGTGGTCAGAACACCAGATGACACTGCCAGAGTCCTCCAGGGCACCTGGACCAGCAGCACCATGGTCTTCTGTGGCAAGGTCTGTGTGGTCAGAACACCAGGTGACACTGCTAGGGTCCTCCAAGTGCCTGGACCAGCACATGGCAAACAGCCCCATGGTCCTCTATGGCAAGGTCTGTGTGGGCAGAACACTAGGTGACACTGCCAGGGTCCTCCAGGTGCCTGAACAGCATGTGGCACACAGCTCTCAGATCCTCTGTGGCTAGAGTGTGTGGGCAGAACACCAGGTGATGCCGGGTTTCTGTTCTCACGACTAAAAGGCTCAGGGGTCACTCTAGTTAAACTGGGCTAACTGGACTACACGAAATAACCACACAAGAGACACAAATACCTTTTTCTTTGGGGTCACTGTGACGGCTCCTCTGACCTTAAGGGTCTGCAGAAAGAGAGAGAGCGAGAGCACATGCTGACCCCTTTTATTGAGGAGAAGCTATTCAAATGAGGCAAGGGGTCAGGTTTCAGGGGGCTGAGTCTGTCTTCATGATGTCCACTGTCAGCAGGTTGACTGACACCTGGGTAGGCCACACCCAAGGGCACAGTAAGAGAAGGGGACACACACAAGGCACTTCCATGGAAGATTCTATCCTAAACAGGGCAAGGGGTTATATTACAAAGGAACAGGTGAGCATAGCTTCACCCATGGGGCTGTAGCAAGACACACTCATTTCTGTGACTGAGTGCCTCAGCACCCAGCTGGGGAGTGTAACTCAGTCACCCGTAAGGTTGGCCTCCCACAAGGTGACCCTGCCAGGGCCCTCCAGGTGCCTGGACAGCATGTGTCACGCAGCTCTCAGATCCTCTGTGGTTACAGTGTGGGTGCAGAACACCAGATTTCACAGTCAAAATTCCCTGGGAATTCTGAATGAAAGTGTAGCCTGTAGCTCCCAGGGGCATCCATGACTACAGCTTAATCATCTAGAATGACTTATTTAGAATTAGTTAGAATTAGTTAGAGAGGAGGAGCTGAAGCCTGCGTTCCCAGAATCACCAGAGGGTTTGATCTGAGTAAGTTCTCCTCCCCTTGAGGTCACCATGGGCTGAGATTAAACTGTTTTGTTTTGTTTTGTTTCCACCAGGTGTTGAACTCAGAGGTGCTTAACAACTGAGCCACAACCCAGCCCTGTTCAGTTTCTATTTTGAGGCAGGGTCTTGCCAAGTTAACTAAATTGCTGAGATTAACCTTGAATTTGTGATCCTCCTGCCTCACCTCCAGAGCCCCTGGGATTTCAGGTGTGTGCTACAGCATCCAGCCTTAACTTCTTTTCAGAAAAACCATGATCTGAAAATGGGGCAGCCTCTGGCTAAGTCACTCTGTCTCAAACACCACACTTCCCAGAGGCCTCTGCAGTGGGCTGTTTTTGGGCTTCTGTTGGGCGCATGAGTGAATTTCCTGCAGCTGCACATGTCTGCACCCCTGGCTGCAGCAGCGCTTGGCCTGGTGGAGTGCAGGGCTGGGGTGCAGGTGTTAGGTAATAGCTAGCAATGAGCAGTGAAATGCAGGCAAGGTCCCAAGAGTTCTTTAAACTACTCCCAAAGTAGATGAGAAAGCAAAGGTGGTAGTTAATTTGTAGAAATAAACCGAAGCCAAGGAGCTAATGGGAAGGCATGTCAAGAAAAAGGAGTAATGGGACTAACTCTGTCCACTGAGGTTGGTGGGAAGCTACAAATTATGGCTAAAGGTGGCTCCATTTGTCTGGAAAGGAAGTGTTGCAGGGCACAGACCAGGCAAGACACCAAACAGGAAGCAGATTTTATTTGTCTATAGCCAGGTTTAGAGGGCACAGCTTTCCGTGTAATCAATCAATCCCCCTGAACTTTGAGTTCAGTAGTTTCAGAACTCTATACCCAGCATGTAAGGGGAAGGGCTCAGAAGTTCCCAGTCTGCAGAAGTTCACACAAAAGCAGCTTTTTCTTTCACTGTTCTGGGCAAGTTAACCCTTCAAGGACAGCGACTGAGAAGCGGGGAGCTGCTTCTCCCCTCCCTTCCTTCCCCTGCCAGCTCTTACCATGGAGCTGGTTGGTAACTTCTCTTATCTTAGAGAGCCATCTCAGTGAGGCTACAGCTTAGGGCCAGAGGCCTTGTTACAGGATTTGTCTTTTTTTTTTTTTTATCACATTAAACAGTACGAATCATTAGGCAATAAATACCATCCTTTATTTTTTTTTAAAGAGAGAGTGAGAGGAGAGAGAGAGAGAGAGAGAGAGAGAGAGAGAGAGAGAGAGAGAGAGAGAGAATTTTTTTTTAATATTTATTTTTTAGTTCTCGGCGGACACAACGTCTTTGTTGGTATGTGGTGCTGAGGATCAAACCCGGGCCGCACGCATGCCAGGCGAGCGCGCTACCGCTTGAGCCACATCCCCAGCCACAAATACCATCCTTAAAGGAAATAAAAACATTTTAATAGGTTTTATCATGTCAAAATATGGACAGAATGTTAGATCACATTAGCATAGTGAAATTAGGGAAATAGCCTGAAATATTCTTGAATGAATCAGTTAAAATTTTGATAGTATAGTACATATAAATCTCTTTTTAATTGTTTCAACTTTTAAATATCATCTGTCTAGATAATGATATAAAGATTTTCTGGTTTAGGAAAATACTTTTATCATTAAAATCTAGAATATAAAGACCTAGTTTCACCCAAAGATGATTTTTTGATTCTTCTTAGGACCTCCAATGTGTGCTTCTTCTCGATTGAAGAATCTTTTCCTTTTAGAATTTTTCCTGGTTATACTTTGGAGTAATTTTTGAAAACCTTAGATTCTAAACAAATTTTTATACTTTTATAAAAAGAAATATCAATGAAAATATAGTTAAAGCCCTTGAATATTTCTGAAGATAGAATTATATTTGTTTGTCATCTTATAAAAGTTTATACAGGAGCTGGGGTTGTGGCTCAGTGGTAGAGCGCTTGCCTAGTATGTGCGGTGCACTGGGTTCAATCCTCAGCACCACCTAAAAACATTAAAAATGGAAGTATTGTGTCCAACTACAACTAAAATAAAAAATTTTAAAAAATTATATGATAACTTTGAGAACTAGAGATTACTTGAAGGTTGTATTCTCTCTTGAGAGCAAATTTATAGTAAAATATATTTATCTAAAATATCTGTAAACAGAAGCAGAGGAGCTAAGGCAGAACATCAGGTAAATGCATGTATAAGAAGTATATAAATTATGTGTTTCTGTTGAAGAAAAGCAATTAGCATATATGTCTAATTGTTTAGTTAATATATATTTATCTAATAATTTTATGAATTAATAACTATAGGTTATCCAAGTACCTAGAAAAATATATTAATAATAAGGGCATAACTTATAATTGTATTAACTTTATGTAACCACGTGGTTCTTAAGATATTTGGATCCATTTCAATTTTTTTTTTAAAGAGAGAGTGAGAGAGGAGAGAGAGAGAGAGAGAATTTTTAATATTTATTTTTAGTTCTCGGCGAACCCAACATCTTTGTTGGTGTGTGGTGCTGAGGATCGAACCCGGGTCTCATGCATGCCAGGCGAGCGCGCTACCGCTTGAGCCACATCCCCATCCCCCATTTCAATTTATTTTTAACTAGGAGTGCATAAATAAATGTGTGATGTCACATGATGTAGTTGAAATAAGACCCTTATGTATATTTTATTTTTTATAATTACTTAGGAATGAGAGTAAGGGTTTTATGTTCATCACAGGAACATTGCCGGCTTTTGTTTCTGCGACAAGCTAGTGCACCCCCATAACCTTCAAAATTAAAAGCAAAATATAAAAAAGCATATGTTGGAAACCTCCCATCAATAGCATTATTTAGTAACATAACCACAGAGAAAAGTCAGGTTATTTAATTAAAAAATAACTAAATGCAGGAGGCGGGATCAGGAAGCCCGCTCTGCCAGGCTTCCAGTGGTTACCATGGTGATGGAAACAGTATGGTGCCTGCTGCCCACAGACAGGCAAATTTTCCCTGAGCTCCCCTAGCTGGTGGGATTCTGTTAGATTTGTCTCTATCTCTCGCTTAGGCAGGATTCTAGGGATGAGTAGCAGCTTGTATTTTCCTATGTTTTGTACTTTTCCTTGTAGCACAGAGGACTTTAAAGGTGAGTTTTAGGGGCTGAGGATGTGGCTCAAGAGGTGGTGTGCTCTCCTGGCAAGCGCAGGGTGCTGGGTTCCATCCTCAGCACCACATAATAAAGATATTGTGTCCACCAAAAACTAAAAAATAAATATTAAAAAATTCTCTCTCTCTCTTAAAAAAAAAAAGCGAGTTTTAACAGCAGACACCAGTGTTTCTCTCAGATTTTAGGGCAGTCTTCATCTGGCACCCAGGCCGGGTTGTTTAAGGGTTAAAAGCACTGCTGGTGGTGAGTCTAGTTACAGACACCACAGGGAACAGCAGCTAAAGTCTTTTGTCCACAGTGGCTGAGTTCCAGCCATTCTGATTCATTAGGACAAGAATGTAGCAAAGAGGTTCAGTATAAATGTTCTGAGTATTCACAAAAATAACATTCACTCCTCTACAGGTAAAGAATTCTTGTATCAAGTCTCATCACAAAATTTTCCTTCCCCTTTTCTCACTCTCCAAGCACAGACTTCTAGTATATAACCCCCCAAATCTTTACCTAATATTTCAAAATATAAAAATTCACAAAAACAATCCAAAAAAGTCCACAAAAGCACTTTCCCCATGGGAGAAGACTTAACAACATATCCCATTAATCATCTTAATAATTCTTTATATTTAGAGTCTCTAGAATTATAAAAATAATTTTTTTCTTTCTAAAGACAAACTACTCCCAAATATTAAGAAGTTGAATGTCACAGATTTTTCTTCTACTTTATTTACTTTCTACAATTCAGCCCACAATACTCTGAAATCCTAAGCATGCTTAACTTCTGGAGAGAAATTTCAAATCCACTAAATTTTTAAAATTCATCGTAGAGTTCCATATCTGTCACAAATTGTCACTTTTCTCTTGACTAAAACACTCAGGGTCACTCCAGGTGAACTGGGCTGTGTTAAATAATCACACAAAAGACAGAAAAATAACTTTTTCTTTGGGTCCTATGGTGATGGCTCCTCTCCCCTTAAGGGTCTGCAGAGAGAGAGAGAGAGAGAGAGAGAGAGAGAGAGAGAGAGAGAACACAGACACACACAGACACACACTGAATCCTTTTATTGAGGAGAAGCCATTCAAATGAGGTAAGGGTTCAAGTTTAAGGGGATTGAGTCTAGCTTCCTGATGTATGTGTCAGCAGATTGACTGACATCTAGGAAGGCTGCACCCAAAGGCAGAGCAAGAGCAGGGAACACACAAAGGGAGTTTCCATGGACCATTCTATCCCAAATGGGGCAAAGGGGTAGGATTACAGAGGAACAGGTGAGTGTAGCTCAACCTCAGGGGTGACACCTACATCTGAAGACATGCCTTGACTTTCTGAGCTGGGACAATGCCCAAGTCACCATGAAATGATTGAAATGATCGGTCAGAGCCTCTTGCTTCAGGACTGGAAGGTGTGGGTCATTCAAAGTGGCTCCCCACACTTCTACAAACTACTATACTGGTAAATGTTTGTGAAAAACTAGTAATGGGGCGTTCAGCACCTGGAGTGATGATTTCTTCCAGGCCAGTGGCCAAGTGAAATAGAGAAACAGGAAAATAGGAAGTTTACCTACATTGATCTCTCTTGTAGACAGAGACTCTTTTGCTGATAGTCGTCAAATCAATTATGGTGAAGATTTCTGGGGAAACTTAGTTAAGATTTTCTGTGGAGGAGGGGGTGCCACTACAGAAGATCCCCTTAGTAGCACAGTCACACTAAGGTAACCTCTGACATGCAATTGACCCCAGTGCCCACATCAACATGGATTGACTTGTAGATGAAGCCCCCTAAATAGGATGGCCACGGTGACAGTTCTGGAGAGGACCAGCTAAGGTCAACAACTCCACTGTTCAATATGAAGGAGGAGTTGACCACCTGATGGGCAGAGTACAGAGGTGGTCCCCAGTTCTCCTGGCAAACATCAACAGTAATGAAGTTTGGGGACAGCCTTGTCTCCTTTTATTCTCTGCCTGGAGATGGCCCACTCTCCCTCTTGAGAGTGCTTTTGCTTAAGCCTCACTTTTCTTTTAGCTTATTTTCACCTCACTGTCACTTCTCAGAAACCTCTCCTGCATGACTTTTGGTGTCTGACTTTAAATTTTCTTTCGCTGTAGCACAAGAGCTGGGGTTTGGAGTTTCAGCTCCCTGCTTTCTGGTGAACGGGGAGGTGGGCTTCTGGACTCCCTTTTCTCCTCTCCTGAGATTCCACTCCATGATGACACAGCCAACACTGCCAGAGTTTGTGACAGCAGTGGGGACAGGTTCTATCCAGTAACAGCTGAGAGTGGAGAAAGGGCTGAGATTTACCAGGAACTAGGGGTGGGCACCAACTCTGAGCATGAGCAGGGTTCTGTGGGGCATGGCCATTAAGCGTGGCCATTAGGGGCGTGGCCATCGGGCCCGTGGCTATCCAGGCACTTGGCCATTGGAGGGCGTGGTCATCAGGGGCGGGGCCTCGCTGCCATCTTTGACGCCAGTCCTCCTGCTTCAGGGTGAGAGGTGAGCTTTCTCCTCAGAGCCCACACTGCAGAGCCTGGCTCCTGGAAACTGTGGGTGGCCCCTCAGGGAGGGGCCAAGCTCCCTTGTCCTCAGAGCTACCTCAGGTGAACACCTGGCTCGAGGACACTGGGGGTCATGTCTCTAGGGATACCTGGAGCTCCTTTCTCCTCAGAGCTACCTCAGGTGGGCTCCTGGCACTGTTGGTCCTTCTCCTCAGAGCTACCTCAGGTGGGCGCCTGGTTTGGGAGCACTGTCGATCGTGTCTCTAGGGATGACTGGAGCTCCCTTCTCCTCAGAGCTACCTCAGGGAGCCACCTGGGTCAGGGACAGTGTGGGTCATGTCTCCAGGGACCCCCGTAGCTCCCTTCTCCCCAGAGCTACCCCAGGTGGACACTGGGCTTGGGGACACTGTGGGTCATGTCTCTAGCGACCCCTGTAGCTCCCTTCTCCTCAGAGCTACCTCAGGGAGCCACATGGCTTGGGGACACTGTGGTTCATGTCTCTAGAAACCCCCGTAGCTCCCTTCTCCTCAGAGCTACCTCAGGGAGCCACCTGACTCGGCGTCACTATGGGTCACTGTTAAACCAGGATGCAAAGAAAAGACCAGTGACTCCAATTAAAATCAAATGAAAGCAAGCTGATCATTTCCACCATCTGGGCTGCCTCTCCCACCCAAAACTGCGGGAAAAGACAGCCCCAGCTCCCTCGCAGCGCAGCTCCATAGACCATAAAGTTACACAAAGGGGGTTACAGATAACAACACTCGGACAGCAGAGCACAAAGGCTAGTTCACATTTTGCTGGCCCCGACATCAGAATTTATGAAGGTCATTAGAGCCTCAGAGAGGGGCGTTATCTGGCCAGGGAAGGCCAGGGTTTATGAGGCATCACTACAGTTTCAGAGAGGGCTGCTGTCTGGTCAGAGAGCCAGGCGGGGGGGGGGGGGGAGTCCAAGGCACAGGCAGGCATTCCAAGCAGGTTCAGAATTTGCAGTAATTTACATGAAACCAAAATTAGCTTTTCATGGCTTTGTGGCAAGATGGTTCCCAATTTTAAGAGGGAATCAGGCTGGGTCTATCGTCATGTCTCTAGGGACCCCTGGAGCTCCCTGATCCTCAGTGCAGGCTCAGGCAAACACCAGCCTGGGTACACCATGGGTCATGTCTCTAGGAACCCCTGGAGCTTTCTTCTTTTCAGAACTGCCTGAGAGTGACACCAGCTTGGGGACACTGTGGGTCATGTCTCTAGGGATGCCTGGAGCTCTCTTGTTCTCAGAGTTGCCTGAGGGAGATGCACTAGAAGCTTCTGGAATGACCCGCAGCAGGTGTGGGAAATGTGGTATTGGTGAGGAGAGAGCACCACCTTGGGACTGAGAGCTGAGCAGAGCCTGGCTGTGTGCCCTGCTCCTTCACTATTTCATTCAGGCTGGCTCTGCAGCAGGCCTTAGGTTGTGACCCTCATCATCTGTTTAAAAATAATTTATATTATGTATATATTGTCATACTTTAAAATAAAATTTAGTTGTAGTTGGACCTAATACCTTTATTTAATTTGTTTATTTTTATGTGGTGCTGAGGATTGAACCCAGTGCCTTGCACGTGCTTGGTGAGTGCTCTACCATGGAGCCCTAGCCCCAGCACCTCATCATCTTCCTACAGTTACCCCAGGTTTTTCCTGGAGAACTTGGGTGGGATGAAGGAGGAATGATGAATGAGGGTTCTAAGCCCAGGAGAGACTCCATTACTTGTGTTCCTTATTGCTTATTTTTTAAAATATTATTTTAGTTGTCAATGGATTGTGTTTTATTTATTGATACTGAGAATCAAACCCAGTGCTTCACACATCCTAGGCAAGTGCTCTGCCACTGAGCCACAACCCCAGCCCTCCTTATTGTTTTAATGGTTCTTTTATTGCAGTATCAAAGTGGTAGAAAAGAATACGGAAAAATGGAAAAGCACATGTGTTAACAGCCCACTACTTTATTTCAGTTTAGTATATTATTTGTAATAAATTTATTAATTAAAAATGTATTTCAGGGGGCTGGGGATGTGGCTCAAGCAGTAGCGCGCTCGCCTGGTATGCGTGCGACCCGGGTTCGATCCTCAGCACCACATACCAACAAAGATGTTGTGTCCGCCGAGAACTGAAAAATAAATATTAAAAATTCTCTCTCTCTTCTCTCTCACTCTCTCTTTAAAAAAAAAAGAAAATGAATTCTTAAAAAAAAATGTATTTCAGGGCTGGGGCTGAAGCTTCCTGGTAGAGTGCTTGCCTAGCACGTGTGAGGCCCTGGGTTTGATCCTTAGCACCACATATAAATAAATAAGATACAGGTATTTGTTTGATCTACACCTAAAAATATTAAGAAAGTTTATTTCATGTACTAAACTCATGAACCACATTTCATGGAACTAAACTCACGAAACTGAACTCATAAACCACATTCTTATTTGGTTGAGAAACTTCCAGTTTAATTGTCAGTATATGTGCATCTTCCCTCTTTAGAAAAATTTTTTTAAATATTTTTTTTTAGTTGTAGTTGGATACAATACCTTTATTTATTTATTTTTATGTGGTGCTGAGGATCAAATCCAGGGCATCATACGTGCTCGGTGAGAGTTCTACCACTGAGCCACAACCCCAGCCCTGGTGCATTTTACTTATCCATAATAGTGGGGTCCATTTTGATGTATGTGGACATGCATGGAATACAATTTGTTCAGTTTCACCCCAGTATTTCCATGTTCCCTTTCCACCTCCTTCCTCTTGCTCCCTTTTCTCTAGTGGTCTTCCTTCTATTTATTTACTGTTTTGTTACACTGGTGGTTTATAGATAGACATGGAGGGGGAATTCACTGTGGTGTAGTTGTATATGTACTTAGATCATTTGGTCAGTTTCATTCTGCAGTTCCTCCCTTTTCCCATCCCTCCTCTCTCCCCCTACATCCACTTCTATTCCACTGACCTCCCTTCTTTCTTTATGGGATCTTCCCGTTTTATATTTCCTTATTTATATCTAGTTTCTGTGTATAAGATAAAACATTTGACCTTGGCTTTCTGAGTTTGGCTTATTTCAATTAGCATGATGTTCTCCAGTTCCATTCCTTTACCAGCAGATGCAGGAATTTCATTCTCCTTTATGGCCGAGTAAAACTCTGTTGTGTATATGCCATGCTTTCTTTATCTGCTCATCTGTTGACAGACACCTGGGATGGTTTCATAGCTTGGCTACTGAGAATTGTGCTGGCTTAAACATTGATATGGCTGTATTACTATAGCATGCTGATTTTTGTTATTTTAGATAAATACCAAAAAAGGGGGGGGGTGGGAGGAACAGCTGGATCATGTGATGGCTTTATTTCTAGTTTCTTGAGGAATCTCTGTACTGCTGTCCATAGTGGTTGGTTGCACTCGTCTGCACAAACAACAGGTGAGTGTACCTTTCTCCATATCCTCACCAGAGTTTGTTAGTTTTTGTATTCCTGATGTTTGCCCTTCTAACTGGAGATGAAATCTTAATGTACATGTGATTTGCATTTCTCTGATTGCCAGGGATGTTGAAGCTTTTTTTTTTCTTTCATGTTTTTGGCCATTTGTATTTCTCCTTTTGAGAAATGTCTGCTTAGTTCTTTCACTCATTTTTGTATTGAGCTATTTATTATTCTGTTGTTACATGTTTTGAGTTATTTATATGTCTGGACATTAATCCTTTGTTGGAAAAGTAGATGGAAAAGACTTTCTCCCATTCTGAGAGGCTCTCTTCATGATCCTATTTCCTTTACTGGGCAGAGCATTTTAATTTGAAGGCATCCCACTTATTGAGTCTTGGTTTTATTTTTTGAACTTTATGGGTCTTGTTGAGCAAGTCAGTGCCTGCACCATTATGTTGGAGAGTCAGGTGTCTATGAGCCCAATCTAGCTTTTCCACTGTCTTACATCTTCATTTTAGATGAATTGATTGATCTATAATAAATAGCATCTTACATTTTAGGTTTCAAGTGCTCTACAGCTTCTGCCAAAATAATTCATTGTCCATGAACGTGATAATGCATTTAAATGATGATAAAGATGAATGTAGAATAAAAGGAACTTGGTTTTATAATAACAGTGTATCCCTCTTCTTAAAATATATATATATATATATATATATATATATATATATATATATATTAGATAGGGATTTGAACTCAGGACTTCATGTATGCTATAAGTGTTCTACCACCTATAAGTGAGCAACATCCTCACTTCTTTTTTTGAGACAGGAACTAGCTAAATTTCCCAGAGTAGCCTCAAATTTAGAATTTTCATTTTTCAGTCTCCCTAAGTAGCTGGGATTATTATGGTGTATACTACCATAACCGGGTCCTCTCCTCTTTCAGTAGAATACCTGATACTTCCATGCACTTTATGGTGGCTGGTACAGAGCAGGCAGGGGTGGTGGATGGACAGGGACTTCTGCCCAGGATTCAGTGAAGCTGCTGGGGCCCACTGTACCAGGGTGAGGGTGGTGGTGAGGCAGACTGTTGCTGCCCAGCTTAGGTCAGTTTCCCTGAGGTGGGTTGTTGGGATGGAAGGCTAGAGAACTAGGGGCTGAGCGAGTGACCACCAAGGCCACTATTCCTCACCATCTGTTGTCCCTCCTGTTGGCTTTGACCCTCCTCCAGACCCCTCTTGCAGGCCCTGCCTTCCTTCTCCTGACTCCACCCCATCCCCCAGACCACACCCTCCACAGACTCTGCCTAGACCCTTTCCCCAAGGCCCCCATGTCTCTTCTCCAGATCCCTGCCCTGTCCAGACTGTGGCCCTCCTTCAGACCCTACCCTGTTTCCAGGCCCCGCCTCTCTCAGCCACAGCTCAGGGCACTAATTGACAGTACATTTGCAGTGGTGCACAACATAGCCTGTTGTATAAACATTGACATTCTACATTGGATGAAATATCTTGACTACATCAGGCTCTGATGGAACATAAACTGAATTTAGGAAAGTCACCTTTTTTCTCTAGATCATAAACGTTTGAAATAAAATCAGAATCTGTGAAAGGTCAGGTAACACTTAGCTGTGAACCCTAATGATCCCAGTGTCTTTTCCAGTGGGAGATCTCCGAGCTGCAGTTCCAACTTTGCTATGCTAATGGATTGATTGAGTTGTCTTATTTTAGTTGTTTTGCAATGTCTGTATTTACTAGGAAATGTCCCATGTCGACCAGGTTTCCAGTTCTTTTTAATTTCTTCTCTTTTTAGTTTTCTACAGAATTCTTTTTTTTTTTTTTGAGAGAGAGAGAGAGAGAGAGAGAGAGAGAGAGAGAGAGAATTTTAATATTTATTTTTTAGTTTTCGGTGGACACAACATCTTTGTTTGCATGTGGTGTTGAGGATGGAACCTGGGCCACAAGCATGCCAGGTGAGCGCGCTACCACTTGAGCCACATCCCCAGCCCCTCTACAGAATTCTTAATCCTGTGGACTTCTGCTGTTTTTCCTCAGCAATATTTTTAAAATATGCTTTTTGCTTTCTTGGTTTTTCATTGAGAGACTTGTTTTGTTTGAGAATTCTCATGATAATCTTAAATGATTTTAATTATTTTCTGCTTATTGAAATGTCTTTGCGTACTGGGTATGCAGCTCAGTGACAGAGCACTTGCCTAGCAATTGAGAAGCCTTGGGTTCCATCCCAGCACCACACACACACACACACACACACACACACACACACACACACACACATTTTTACATACATATATAATGTCATTTGGCAGAACTCAAGCATCAGAGGTCTCTAGAGATATGTTTAAAAACATTATGTATTTATGTATATACACCACAATATCTCTTCCAGTTTTAGATAAAAATTCTCTAAGAAAACATTTCAATGTCAAGTATTATATTGCATGATTCTTTTTTTAAACCTTTATTTTATTTATTTTTATGTGCTTTTGAGGATCTAAGTCAGGGCCTCACACATGCTAGGTGAGTGCTCTACCGCTGAGCCACAACCCCAGTCCCATGATTCTTAAAACCACTGTAGATGAAGTTTCCTTAAGACTCAAGTCATTACAATGTGTAAGAGACAAGTCAATAGCTGAGTTGTGTAATTAAGAAATATTTTTACTAAAAATAAATTTTTAAATAGACATTTTCTTTTCTACTTTTCAATTTAGAAAGCATATCATTATGTCTTATTAAAGTTCTACATTTGTTTATTTATTTTTATGTGGTCCTGAGAATTGAAGCCAGTGCCTCACACATGCTAGGCAAGTGCTCTACCACTGAGCCATAACCCCAGCCCAACCCTCCTCCTCTTTAAGACCCTGCCTCTTCTCCAGACCCCACCCATCTTCCAGGCCCCCTCCTCCTCCTCCTGACCTTCCCTCCCCCTCCTCCAGACTCTGCCCCTGCTAGTCTAGGATGAGCAGCTCCCTGGCTACTGTGCTAATTGGCAGTATATTTGTAATGGTGCACAAATAACAACTGTTGTACAAACACTGACATCCTGCATTGGATGAATTATCTTGACTATATCAGGATTTGATATACCATAAAAAAAATTTAGAAAAGTCACCTTTCTCTCTCTCTTTTTGTCTATAGATAATGAACATTTGAAATAAAATCAGAATTTGTTAAAGGGCAGATGACAGCCAGCCTTGAGCCCTGATGATCCCAGGATCCCATCCAGTGGGAGAACTCTAAGTTCTCTAAGTAGCAGTTCAAGGTTCTGTGTGCTAATTGATTCACTTATATTTCTTATTTTAGAGTTATTTTGCTATGTAATTCCTCATTGCCTCTAGTTCTGTGCAGTAGGTTTTTCCTATTCAATTTTTAATTAATATTCTTTAAGTTTTCTACATAACTTTAAAAATATTTTTTAGTTGTCATATTTGGCAGAACTCAAGCATCAGAGGTCTCCAGAGATATGTTTAAAAACATTATGTATTTATATATATACACTACAATATCTCTTCCAGTTTTAGATAAAAATTTTCTAAGAAAACATTTCAATGTCAAGTATTTTATTATTTTATTTACTTATTTTGTTTATATATGGTGCTGAGGATTGAACCCAGGGCCTAACACCTGCCAGGCAAATGCTCTGCCTTTGCGCCACAACTCTAGCCCTCTATAGAATTTTAAATTCTGTGGACTTCTATTTTTTTTATAAGGAATATTTTAAAAATTACTTTTAGCTTACTTTGTTTTTGATTGAGAGAATTGTTTTGTTTGAGAGAATTGTCATGTTTGGAAATGCTCATAATCAAATGATTTTAATTAATTTCCATTTATTAAGGTATCTTTGGAGACTGGGTGTGCAGCTCAGTGGCAGAGCACTTGCCTGGCTTATGAGAGGCCATGGAGTCCATCCCAGCAGCACACACACAGAAGATGTCTTTGACAGGACTCAAGCATGAGAGGTATGCTTTAAAAAGATCATGTATTGGGGCTGGAGTTGTGGCTCAGCAGTAGAGCACTCACCTAGCACGTGCAACGCCCTGGGTTCAATCCTCAGCACCACATAAAAATAACTAAATAAAACAAAGGCATTGTGTCCAACTACAACTAAAAATATTTTTTTTTAAAAAAAAGATCATGTATTTATACATATACACTTATACTACAGTGCCTCTTCCAAATTCATATGAAATTATTCTAAGAAAATTTCAAATCAGTTTTAAAAGAGAAGAGGGATGATGATATTTTTAATGTTAACTGTTGGTATTTCATGATATTTAACACCACTATAGATGAAATCTCCTGGGGTGCAAATCATTACAAAATATAAGAGACAAGTCAGTAGCTGCTTTTGTTTTAAAATTCAGATACAATTACTAAAAATATCTGTTATTTTTATTTTATTTTTTATTTTTCTTCTTTTTCAAATTTAGAAATTTGAAATATTCTAAATTTTCTTCTTTTCAAATTTAGAAACATTTCCATATGTCCTATTAAAGTTCTACATTCATCAGAAAGTTCTCTTATTCCTTGCATACAAAGGGATGGGCCTTCTAATGAGCATGATACTTTATGTTGTCAGGAATTCTTGTGGGAGAACACTTTAAGAATTTTGCCTCTTATACTCAAAATATCATTTAAAAATGTATGAATTTGCTTTTGATTTCAGAAATTTGTCTTTCTTTTAAAATTATGTATTTATTAGTATTTAATAATTTTAATGTATTTATTAGTATTTAGGGTTATTTCATGTGGGAAATGCCATGATTACATTTTATCCTAGTGTTGTGCCCCTATGTGCTTATAAGGTGGCTTTCAGAATGCAGTTGAGTATCTCTCTCATATTTGTTGAATTCATTACAAAAGTACATGCACTTTTGATCATATTCAAATGGTTATATTTGAATTATTAGAAGCAGAAATCAGACATGTTAGTATTGTGAGCTGAACAAAGTGCAGGTTTACTTTAATCATTTTTGAGGTGGTTGACATAATGGCTTCTGTCCTGTTCTGTACCTGCCATAGTTGACTGTTATCAGATGTCTCACCTGGAGAAGTTTTTTTTTTTTTTTTTTTTGTCACTGGGGATTAAACCCAGGGCCTTGCATGTGCTATGCAAGCCCAGAGCTACATATGTCCCCAGTTCTTGTTACAATTTCATTTTGAGACAGGGTCTAGCTGAATTGCTAATGTCAGCCTCAAATTTGTGATCCTTCTGCTTTATCCTCCCAAATAGCTGAGATGAGAGGCATGTGTCATTTTTCTTATCAACAGTCAATAAAGCCTTTTTGTTGTTTTGATGGTATGCTTAATGTGAACATGCTTTATGATGTGACACCACTGTTCATGATGGTCTAGGTATGCAATACACTGTAAGGAGAGTATTTTGATTCTGAGAGTCTCAAGTGTTTTAGGCCCAACATGTTTTCTTAAGAGGAATGATTATTCATTTTCTATTTGATTACACAAATAAGACATAAATTCTTTTTTTTTTCCTTTTGTAGTTCTCGGGGTTGGTCCTAAGGCCTCCTGCATGCTAGGAAATCTTTTTGTCACTGAGCTACATCCTCAGTCCCATAGATCCTTTAGTTGTCATGAGCTTCATGGTGAGCTAGTGACAATAAAATTACTTAGAATTTCAACTAGATTTAAACTCATGCAAGAGTTTGGGCATTCATAGCTCCTTGTGATTTCCAAAAGGTAGAGTGTTTTCCCACAACACAGCAGCATCTAATATCACTCCTGGACTGAGTTGACACCTCTGCTTCTCTTGGTTCACCACTTCCTTCAGAGGTCTTGGAGGAGATGACTATTTCTTTGACTATTTGTCCCAGTGACAAATATTTGATTATATTGCTGCTAAAAGGTATGCATAGAAATAAAATAGAGACAAGGATTCTTTGGGATAAGTCATTCAGTCACAATGAGTCAGTTTACCATTAGAACTTTTTTTTTTTAATAAAGTCACTCTTTAGGGAAAGTTAAGCCATGAGTTGAAATAGAATCTCTAAAATGTCATTTTTACCCTCTGTACTGATCAAGTTTTAAGAAGACAAACCTAGAACTTAGTGACATGATAAAAATATAATGTTATCATATGTTATTACTTCAACATGAAATATGTAAAAGAGGCCCACACTTTGAATTTTATATTAGTTTGAACTATTTGATTTTTGTGTTATAAATGTTTCTAATAAAATACAGAACTAGCTAAGAATTTCAGTTACCAGTAATTAACTGTATAAATAATTAAACAAGTAGGTGTTTGAGGAAATATAACTATGTCCTAAGGTTTTACTTTAGAGTAGTTTAATCTTTTTTTTTGTGTGTGTGTGTGTGTAGGGGGGGGTGTACTGGGGATTGAATCCAGGGGCACTTAATCACTGAGCCACATCCCCAGCCCTTTTTTGTATTTTATTTAGAAGCAGGGTCTCAAAAGAGTTCCTGTGGCTGCTCATCATCCTCATGGTTGATTCTACACTTTAGTAAAGACCTTAGCAGCTTAATAGTTGTGCAGTGTACCTTGGGGTCTTAGTTTGTGCTTTCCTCATGACAGGTGATACTAAGAGTCATTTCTATGCTTCTTTGCCATCTTGTATCTTTCTTGTGCATTGTCTGTTCAGATCTTTACCCATTATGTGGGGTTATTGTTGAGTGTCTTACTATATTTTGTACACAAGTTTGTTTTAGACATATACTTTCCAATGTTTCCCCCAGTCTTTGACTTGTCTTTGTATTGCCTTAATATGATTTATTTTTTTTTACAGAGCAGTTTAATAGAGTCGACATTATCAGGTTTTTCTTTCATGGATTTGTTGTTGTTATTGTTTGTTTGGTAGCAGGGATTGAACTCAGGGGTGCTTAACCACTGAGCCACATCCCCAGCTTTCATGGATTTTTTTGGGGGGGGCTGTATTCATGAAACATGTGGTCATGCTCATCTTCTAGAGTTTTACAGTTACCCATTTTAAATGCAAGTCTAGAGAGTATTTTGATAGATTCTGATGTCCATATGTGTGGCTTCTTGAAGTGTGTCCTTTTGCAGTCAGTGCTGTCTAGTCTAGGTTTAAAAACAGCTTGTTGGGAATTTCTGGAATGCACTGAATCTTCAGGTCAGGTTTGAGATAATTTCATCTTAATTATACTGAGATTTGAACAAAGTATATCTGTATTTATTTATATTTCATTTGATATCTTTATAAACATTTTAAGATTTTCTGAAAGTAGGGTTGTACTTCAAGACTTACATGTAAGTACTTCAAATTTGGGGTCGCTATTTTAAATATTAATGCTTTAAAATGTTTCTTATTCCAGTTTATAAATTTCACTGTTTCCCCTACATGATGGCTGAAATATAGGAAATCAATGAAATTTTATCTATGGGCCCTGTATTTTGCTGCTTGCTATCTCCATCCATTCTGATCAATACATAGGATGGTAGGCTCTTTTTCTTTCTGATTTCCAAAATCATGACCGGGAATAGTCAGAAGTATGAATTTTAGAGCTTCACTGTGCCTAGCACAAGGGGGTGCAGCTCTGAACATTGAACACCCAGCATCCTGCACTGTGTACAGTGTCCAGCAGGGGGCACTCAGAACAACTTTTTCTGATCAATTACTTTTGGGGGCTGTGTTCTGTTCCCCAATGAAACTTCCTTCTCCTGGAGACCCACCTGAGAGATGCCACATCTAGGGACTCCTAGGGGCTCTAGCTAAGGTGTAGACCAGTTTTTTTTAAATCCTGGGGACACACCAAAAAAGATACCATTGCCTGGGGATGCCTGGTGGATATATCTATGGTGAGGACCAGAGCTTCCTTCTCCTTGGCACCTACCCATTGAGGCTCCACTGTGGATTCAGGATGACTGAGGTCCATGTGAGGAAAACATGAGGAAGAAGCTTCCTGTGCACTGCCTGGTGTGCTGAGAAGTAAGTTCTGCCATGTTCTTTACTTTCTCAGGTAATATTTTAGCAGAACATATTTTACAACAGTATTTATTTTTTTAATATTTATTTTTTAGTTTTCAGTGGGCACAACATCTCTATTTATTTTTATGTGGTGCTGAGGATCAAACCCACCCCCACATGCCAAGCAAGCACGCTACCACTTGAGCCACATCCCCAGCCCCACAACAACAGTATTTCTTACTGAGGCTTTGGCTGCTCATTATCATGGTATATCAATGTATTTTGTGTGGCTTGAGTGTCTAAGGACACAAATGCCCCCTCAAGGTGGAGCAGGGATGGCCCAGTGCCTGGAGTCTCACTGGGGCCTGAGGATAAGGGCTCATGAAAATGCAGTAAGAAGCTCTTAGGAGCCTCTAGGGTGAGAGATGTAAGAATTATGATGGATTGTACTACCTGAATCCTGGGTAACTACAGAATCATCACTGCAGTTACCAGAGCCTTTTGAAGTGAGGGCAGCATGGGTCAAATGACAAACTGTACTACCCATAATTCTTGGGGACCTGCAGCTTGCAGAGACCTCTGCAGAGAGGGCTGTACTGACAAAAAAATCAAACTAGGCTACCAATTACTTTTGGGTGCCTGCTCTGCCCAAGAGCCTCTGGGGTGAGAACTGCAAGAGTAGAATACCAGACTTAAATGGTCAGAATTTCTGGGGATGCCTACATACCCTGACCCTGTAAGTCCCAGAGGTTTCTGTGCTGACAGTTGTATTGTTAGAGCACACTACCTAGAATCTCTAGGGTACCAGGGAAAGCACAGGGTCTTCAGCTCCTGTGATCCTCAGCAGGACTGTGCAGGCAAACCCTAGACTGCATTATCAAGAACCATGAGGGACTGCAGCTCCCAGAATCCTCTGTGGTGAGTGGGCAAACTATTGAACTGCATTGGTCACAATCCTAAGTGGGAATTTGAGCTTCAGAATTTTTCTGCAGTGAGTAGGAAAAACATAGGACTATATTACCCACAAATCTCAGTGACAGCAGCTGTCAGGATCCTCTGTTGTGAGGACTATTGGACTGAGAGCTTAACTACAGTATCCAGAATCCTTGGTGGGGTGTGTTGCCCAGGTGAGTATGCAGCCTGCAACTCCTAGAGGCCTCCCAAGTGAGACCTGTGAATTATGCAGGTCAGACTACACTACTTACAATTCCTGGGGACACACTGGTGAATGTGCTGCCTGTAATTCCAGGAGGCTTCCACAGTGAGGTCTTCAGTACCAAGGCAAGCATGTGGCCTTCAGTTCTCATGGCCCTTGCAGTAGGGGCATGTAGGCAAAACACTGGACTACCTTATCCAGAATCCTCAGGGGGGATCACAGTTCCCAGAATCTGCAATAGTGAGGGCTTCAGGGTAGGGAGCTGAACTATACTACCTAAAATTCTTGGAGGTGCCCAGTATCCATGTGGCCTGGAACTCTCAGAGGCTTCCACAGTGAGGGCTGTGGAGGCAGAAGGCAAGACTATGCTACCAGAATCCCTGGAGGCCTGCAGCTCCCAGACACCTACCTTTTGAATACTGCCATGGCAAAGTTTGTATTGCACTACACAGACTCCCAGGGGTGTCTAGGCAGGCTTGTGCTACACAGATCCCAGACCTTTGATGGTGAAGTCCACTTAGGTAGGATGGACTGCACAACCCAGAATAATCAATGGCCCACAGCTCTCAGAGACCTCTGTGGTCAGGGCTGACTGAGTAGAACTGACTACAATACTCAGAATTCCTAGGGGCTCTGAGCTCTAAGTAGTCACTGTACAGTTGAACATAGCACCAGGATATAATACCCATGATCCTTGGGGGCTTGCAGCTCCCAGAATCCACTGTAGTGATGCTGCATGGGCAGAACACCAGACTACACTGTCTAGAATCCCTAGGGATGCCTGAGTGACTGTGTAGCCTGCAATTTTTAGAGACCTCTGCAATGGGGGCTGGCTGCATTGTAGAAGACTGGATTACAGTACCCAGAATCCTGGGTGGGGGTATGAGGTTGAATGTGCTACTTAAAGCCTCCATAGACCTCTGAAGTGAGAGCTGAGTGGGCATAATGCCAGGCTACACTCTTCAGAATCACTAGGGGTGCCTGAGTAGCCTGCAGCTCACAGAGACCTCTGCAGCTGGGCTGCAATGTGGAATACAAGACTGCACTACCCAGAATCCTGATGGTATGAGGGTGAATGTGCTACTTGCAACTGCTAGGCTTCTTGGGTGAGGGCTGCATGGGTAGAACACCAGAGTCCACTACCAGGGTTCTTCAGGGTGTCTGGGCCAGCACATGGCACACAGCTTCCATGGTCCTGAAGGGCAAAGACTGTGTGAGCAGAGCATCAGACTACACTGTCCAGAAACCCTGAGAACCCTGAATCTGTGTAGCCTGAAGCTCCCAGAGGCATCCATGGTGAGAGCTCGACAGGCAAGATAGACTGAATGATCTAGAATGCTCATAGGCTACTGGGAATTTGGTCTGAGCTCAGGTTCTTCTACCCTCCTACAGTGGTCACCCTGGGCTGGGAATTAACAGATTTTCTTAAAACCCCTGATTCTGAATTGGAGCAGTCCCTGGCTAAGTCACTCTGTCTCAAACACTACACGTCCCAGAAGCCTCTGAGATGATCTGTTTCTGGCCTCTGCCCTTGGGCTGAGGGTCTAGACTCCCTTTAGCTTCCTCCCTTTGTGCCTCTGCCTGCCTGTCTCAGGCTGCTGCAGCACTTGGCCTGGTGGAGTGCAGCGAGGGGGTCTCCTGGACTCCATTTCTCCTCTTCTGAGATTCCACTCCTCAGGTGCCACAGCCAGACCTAATTAGAGCAGTGAGAACATGTTTTATTCAGTAACTGCTGAGGGTGGAAGAAGGTGCTGACTTTCACCAGGGAGCCAGGAGAGGCCCCGCCTCTGAGCTGGGAGGAGCTCCTGCACAGCGCATGGCCAAAGGGGTGTGGGCAATAAGGGGCAGGGCCTTGCCGCCATCTTTAATGCTGCCTTGTTGAGAGTGAGGAGCTGACTTCCCCCTCAGGACCAACCTGGGAGAGCCCCAGTCCTCAGAGTGTTGGGTCACTCCACAGGGAGTGGCAGAGCTCCCTTCTCAGAGCAGATTGAGAGAGAGCCAGGTTGTGGACTCTCGTGGGTCATGCCTCCAGGGGCTCACGGAGCTCCCTTCTCCTCAGAGCAGCCTCAGTGTTGATTCTTGGCTTAGGGACTTTTGTGAGTCATGTCTCTAGGGATGCCTGGGGTTCCCTTCTCCTCAGCAGCCTGAAACACTTGGTGTGGGGACCCTTGTGGACCATGTCTCTAGGGGTGCCTGGGCTCCCTTTAACTCAGAGTGGCCTGAGGGAGACGCCTGGTACAGGCACCCTCTTGGGTCATGTCTCTAGGGACGCCCGGGGTTCTGTTCTCCTCAGAGCAGCCTGAGGTAGGTGCCTGGTGTGGGGGCCATTTTGGGTCACATTCTAGTGACACTGGGGTGCTCCCTCATCCTTACAGCAGCCTGAGGGAGATGCCAGGCCTGGGGAGCCTCGTGGGTCATGTCTCTAATTAGGCTGGGGGTTCCCTTCTCCTCAGAGCTGCCTGGGGCAGACACCAGGGTTGCTGTGTGCCAGGGTTGTTGTGCGTGGCAGAAGGGGGCGTGGCCAACCAGGGGCGGGGCCTCAGCGCCATCTTTAAGGCTGCCTCCTTGAGAGTGAGGGGCTGGCTTCCCCCTCAGGACCAATCCAGGAGAGACCCAGACCATGGAGTGTTGGGTCACTCCACAGGGAGGGCCAGAGCTCCCTTCTCAGAGCAGATTGAATCCCGAGGTTGGGGACTCTCGTGGGTCATACCTCCAGGGACTCACAGAACTCCCTTCTCTTCAGAGCAGTCTCAGTGGACTCTTGGCTTAGGTACTTTTGTGAGTCATGTCTCTAGGGATGCCTGGGGTTCCATTCTCCTCAGAGCAGCCTGAAGGAGACGCCTGGTTTGGGGACCCTCGTGGGTCACATTCTAGGGACACTGTGGGACAGCCTCATCCTTACTGCAGCCTGAGGGATATGCCAGGCCTGGGGAGCCTTGTGGGTCAAGTCTCTAAGTAGCCCTGGGTTCCCTTCTCCTCAGAGCTGCCTGGGGCCGTTGCCAGGGTTGCTGTGCTTGGCCAAAGGAGGCACAGTCAATCAGGGGTGGGGCCTCACCGCCATCTTTAATGCCGCCTTTTTGAAAGTGAGGAGCCTGCTTCCCCCTCAGGACCAACCCGGGAGAGCCCCATTCCTGGGAGTGTTGGGTCACTCCACATGGAGGGGCAGAGCTCCCTTCTCAGAGTAGATTGAGAGAGACCCAGGTTGGGGACTCTGTGGGTCATACCTCCAGGGGCTCACAGAGCTCCCTTCTCCTCAGAGCAGCCTCAGCGGGGACTCTTGGCTTAGGGACTTTTGTGAGTCATGTCTTAGGGATGCCTGGGGCTTCCTAACCCTCACATTGGCCTGAGGGAGATGCCAGATGTGGGGAGCCTTGTGGGTCGCAACTCTATGTAGGCCCTGGGTTTTCTTCTCCTCAGAGTGGCCTGAGGGAGAGGCCTGGTGTGTGGACCCTCTGATTTATGTCTCTTTGGATGCCTGGGGTTCCCTTCTCCTCTGAGAAGCCTGGGGGAAGTGTCTGGCTTGGGGACCCTCATGGGTTATATTTTTAGAGAAGCCTGGGGTTTTCTGCTCAGAGCAGCCTGAGGAGATGTATAGCATGGGGACCCTCATGGGTCATGTCTCTAGGGACACCTGTGATTCCTTTTTCCTCAGAGCAGCCTCAGAGAGATGGCTCAGAAGCTCTGGGAGCTCTGGCAGCTGGTGAGGAGATGGTGGGAATCATAAGGAGCAAACCCTGTCCTGGACCTGAGAGCTGAGGGCAGCCTTGGCTATCAGCCCCACTCTGTCCTTCACAATTTCATCCTTGCTCCCTGTGCAGCAGTAACCCTTCCTTAGGCTGTGACCCTCATCATCTTAATATAGTGACCCAGGGTGGTTTCTAGGGAACCTGGCATGGAGGAAGGAGGAATGTGTAAGGAGGGAGGAATGTACAGCCTAAGGGAAGGGGACATCAGTCCACTTCCTTGTTTTCCTTAGTGTTTAAATGGTTTGCTTTTTCTCTCAGTGTTAAAATAGTGAAAAAAAAATATTGAAAAGTACATGTTAACAGCCCACTATGTTATTTTTTTAAAAAAATCTAATTTTTATTTTTTGAGTACTGAGGATTGAACTCAGTACTTATCTTTTTTTGTTGTTGTTGTTGTTGTTGCATGTGACCACTGAGCCATATCTCCAGCCCTATTTTGTATTATAGAGACAGGGTTTTACTGAGGTGCTTCATGCCTTGCTTTTGCTGAGGCTGGTTTTGAAGTCAAATCCTTCTGCCTCAGCCTTTTGAGCTGCTTAAGTTTAAATATATTACTTCTAACAAAGCCAGAATTTATTAAAAATACATCTCATGTTTTCTGTGGAATCAAACTCATGAACCCCCACATTTTTCTTTTTCTTTAATCTCTGCTTAGTTTTTTTTTCAATTTTTTTTTAGTTGTAGAAGGGCACAATATATTTATTTTATTTATTTATTTTTATGTGGTGGTGAGGATCAAAACCAGTGCCTCACATATGCTAGGCGAGTGCTCTACCACTGAGCTACCACAGCCACACGTTTTTCTTTTGGTGGAGAGTTAATTAGCAAGAAGCCACCCCTCCAGGACCCTCTTGCTAAGGCCTTCCCCTCCAGACCCTGCCTCTCCTCTAGACCCCACCTATATTCTATGGCCCTGCTTGTCCTCCTGATCCACCCTTCCCCCTCCTTCGTACCCTGCCTCTCCTCTAGGTCCTACTCTGTTCCAGGGCTTGTCCCTACCTCAGGTCCCACCCCTCTGTGAAGCCCTGCCCCCTTGTGACTCATTCTCCCCCTCCTTCAGACCCTGTCTCTCCTCCAGATCTTTCCCTTCTTCCTGTCCTGCCCCTCTGCAGACCTCACCCTCCTCCTCTTTAAAATTTTTTTTTTGTTGCACATGGACACAATGCCTTTATTTTGTTTATTTATTTGTATGTGGTGCTTAGGTTTGAACCCAGTGCCTCACACATGCTAGGCAAGTGCTCTACCATTGAGCCATAACCCCAGCCCAACCCTCCTCTTTAAGACTCTGCCTCTTCTCCAGATCCCACTTATCTTCCAGCCCCCCCCCTCCTGACCTTCCGTCCCCCTCCTCCAGACTCTGCCCCTGTTAGTCTAGGATGAGCTCCCTGGCTGCTGTGCTAATTGGCAATATATTCGTAATGGTGCACAAATAACATCTGTTGTATAAACACTGACATCCTGCATTGGATGAATTATCTTAACTATTATCAAAATTTGACATACCATAAAATAAATTTAGAAAAGCCACCTTTCTCTCTCTTTTATTCTCTATAGATCATGAACATTTGAAATAAAATCAGAATTTGTTAAAGGGCAGATGACAGCCAGCCTTGAGCCCTGATGATCCCAGGATCCCATCCAGTGGGAAAACTCTAAGTATCAGTCCAAGCTTTTGTATGCTAATTGATTCATTAATTTTTCTTATTTTAGAGTTATTTTGCTATATAATTCCCCATGGCCTTCAGTTCTGTGTAATAGGTTTTTGCTGTTCAATTTTTAATTAATATTCTTTCAATTTTCTACAGAATTTTAAAAATTTTTTTTAGTTTTCAGTGGATCTTTTTATTTTATCTATTTATTTTGTTTATTTATATGTGGTGCTGAGGATTGAACCCAGGGCCTAACACATGTCAGGCAAATGCTCTGCCTTTGTGCCACAACTCTAGTCCTGTATAGGATTTTTAATTCTGTGAACTTCTATTTTTTAATTCATTTTCTATTTGATTACACCAATAAGGAATATTTTAAAAATTTAGTTTACTTTGTTTTTGATTGAAACAATTGTTTTGTTTGAGAGAATTGTCTTGTTTGGAAAGGCTCATAATCAAATGATTTTAATTAATTTCCATTTATTAAGACATGTTTGAGACTGGGTGTGAGCTCAGTGGCAGAGCACTTGCCTGGCATGTGAGAGGCCATGGAGTTCATCCCAGCACCACACACTCAGAAGATGTCTTTGACAGGACTCAAGCATGAGAGATATAGTTTCAAAAGATCATATATTGGGGCTGGGGTTGTGACTCAGCAGTAGAGCACTCGACTAGCACGTGCGAGGCCGTGGGTTTGATCCTTGGCACCACATAAAAATAAGTAAATAAAACAAAGGTATTGTGTTGAACTACAACTAAAAGTAAAAATTTTAAAAAAGATCATGTATTTACACATATACACATATACCAAAGTGCCTCTTCCAAATTCATATGAAATTATTCTAAGAAAATTTCAAATCAGTTTTAAAAGAGAAGAGGGATGATGATATTTTTAATGTTAACTATTGATATTTCATGATATTTAAAACCACTATAGATGAAATCTCCTGAGATGCAAATCATTACAAAATGTAAGAGACAAGTCAGTAGTTGCTTTTTTGTAATTCAGATACATTTACTAAAAGTAATCTTTTGAAAAAACAGATATTTTCTTTTTTTTCAAATTTAGAAAGCGTTTCCATATGTCCTATTAAAGTTCTATATTCATCAGAAAGTTATCTTATTCCTTGCATACAAAGGGATGAGCCTTCTAATGAACATGATATTTTATGTTGTCAGAAATTTTTGTGGGAGACCTCTTTTAAGTGTTTTGCCTCTGTTCAAAATATCATTAAAAATGTATCAATTTGCTTTTGATTTCAGAAATTTGTCTTTTTAAATTATGTATTTATTAGTATTTAGGGTTATTTCATGTAGTAAGTGACATGATTACATTTTATCCTAATGTTGGTGCCCCTATGTGCTTATAAGTTGGCTTTCAGAATGCAGTTGAGTATCTCTCTCATATTTGTTGGATTCATTAGAAAAGTACGTGCACTTTTGATCATATTTAAATGGTTGCATTTGAATTATTAGAAGCAGAAATCAGACATGTTAGTATTGTGAGCTGAACAAAGTGCAGGTTTACTTTAATCATTTTGAGCAGGTTGACATAATGGCTTCTGCCTTGTTCTGTACCTGCCATAGTTGGCACTGGGGATTTAACCCAGGGCCTTGCTTGTGCTATGCAAGCCCTGAACTACATATGTCCCCAGTCTTTGTTACAATTTCATTCTGAGACAGGGTCTAGCTGAATTGCTAATGTCAGCCTCAAATTTGTGATCCTTCTGCTTTATCCTCCCAAATAGCTGAGATGACAGGCATGAGTCAAAGTGCCTGGCTTGTCCTGGAGGATTTTGATGTCAGTATCATGTTTCCAATGTGTTAATAATTTCCTAAGCTAGACTATGTTCATATCATATGTTTCTTATCAATAGTCAATAAAGCCTTTTTGTTGTTTTTTGATGGTATGCTTAATGTGAACATGGTTTATGATGTGACACCACTGTTTATGGTGATCTAGCTATGCAATACACTGTAAGGAGAGTATTTTGATTCTGAGAGTCTCAAGTGTTTTAGGTCCAACATGCTTCCTTAAGAGGAGTGATTATTCATTTTCTATTTGATTACAAATATAAGACAAATTCATTTTTTTGTGTGGTTCTGGGGGTTGGTCCTAGGGACTCCTGCATGCTAGGAAATCTTTCTACATCCCCAGCTCCATAGATCCTTCAGTTGTCATTAATTTCATGATGAGCTAGTGACAATAAAATTACTTAGAAGTTCAACTAGAGTTAGACTCATAGAAGAGTGTGGGCATCCCTAGCTCCTTGTGATTTCTAAAAGGTAAGGTGTTTTCTCACAACACAGCAGCATCTAATATAATTTCTGGACCAAGCTGACACCTCTGCTTCTCTTGGCTCACCACTTCCTGCAGAGTTCTTGGAGGAGATGACTATTTCTTTAACTATTTGTCCCAGTCACAAATATTTGATTATATTGCTGCTAAAAAGGTATGCATAGAAATAAAATAGAGACAAGGATTCTTTGGGATAAATGATTCAGACACAGTGAGTCAATTTGCATTAGGACTTTTTTAATATAAAGTCACTCTTTCAGGAAAGTTAAACCAGGAGTTGAAATAGAATCTCTAAAATATCATTTTTTTTCCTCCTGTATTGATCAAGTTTTAAGAAGGCAAACCTAGAACCTAGTGACAGCATAAAAATATAAGGAGTTTACTTATGTTATTACTTCAACATGAAATATGTAAAAGAAGCACATACTTTGAATTTTATGTTAGTTTGAACTATTTGATTTTTGTGTTATGAATGTTCATAATAAAATACAGAACTAGCTAAGAGTGTCAGTTACCAGTAATTAACTGTATGAATAATTAAACAACTAAGTGTTTGAGAAAATATAACCATGTCCTAAGGTTTTTCTTTAGAGTAGTTTAATTTTTTTTTTTTTTGGTGTGGAGGTACTGGGGATTGAATCTAGGGGCACTTAATCATTGAGCCACATCCCCAGCCCTTTTTAATATTTTATTTAGAGGCAGGTTCTCAGTTACTTAAGGCCTCACTAAGTTGTTGAGGCTGGCTTTGAACTCGAAATCCTCCTGTCTCAGCCTCCCAAGATGCTGAGATTACAGGCATGTGCCACCATGCCAGGCTTAGTTTTATCTTTATACAGAGATTGAAAAGAAAGTGCAGATATTTCCCAGGTAGCCTCAATCTGGTTTCTTCCCTTGTTATGACTTAGGTGAGCTGTCTCTAAAGTGTTAACATCTTAGACCATTTGTCATGCAGAAAAAATAATGGTATGTTAACATTAACTGAAGTCACATATCCTTTGGATTCTCAGTTCTGTGTCTTCCTGTTCTAGGATCCCATCTAGGAGCCAACATGACATCCAGTCATCATGTCTCCTTAGACTTCTCTTGGGGTGACAGTTTCTATGAACTTCCTTGTTCTGATGACCTTGAGAGCATTGAGGACGACTTGTCAGGTATTTTTATAATTTTCTTTGAATTTTCCTTTTTTCATATTTAAACTGGGGCTCTGGGTCTGGGGGAGGCAGGTCACAGAGGTGAAGAGCTGCTCTGTCATCTCTTGTCCTTATTGTCATATTAGTATTGACTGTGCTCACCTGGCTGAGGCAGTGCCTTTCAGGTTTCCTTGTGTTTCTTATATTTAGCCTGGGGCTATTGGACTGGGGGAAGCTGGTCACTGAGATGAAAAGCAGCTCTATCATCTGATGCCCTCAAGGTGAAATGGTAGTATTGATTGTGCTCACCTGCTTGAGGAAGGGCCTTTCAGGTTTCTTACTGTGATGTTACTCTTTTTTTGCATGTCCACATTGTCTGTTCTTCTGGAGGAAGTCATAATGCAGAGCCCATGCTTAGGGATCAGAGAGTTAGCTCTACCTCCTTGATGACTGTGTCTCTCTCAATTATATGGAATTCTTCTGCACAAGAGGTTTCTATTCAACCTCATTTGTTTGTGTATTCAGTCATTTATATATATCAGTCATCTGGATAGTTTGCTTAAGCTGTTTTTTTGTTCTCCCCCGCCCTTTTTAAATACTACTTTGCTGCTCAATTGGGAATTCTTTCCATTGGAGATCTTTCCATTATCTCCTGTTGTCCTTTAACATATTTTCTGGTTTTGTCTCAAAGTTTTTTCTTTCTGATATTTAAATTACCTTGACTTATATATTTACTGTCTTACTCTTAGTATCAGCCATTTCTTCAAAGAGTCCTGGCTCCTTTGATTAGAGAGTGATAATAAAATCTTTCATCTGGCAGGGGCTGTGGCTCAGTGGTAGCGCACTCATCTGGCATGTGTGAGGCACTGGGTTTGATCCTCAGCACCACATAAAAATAACAAATAAAATAAAGGTCTTTAAAAAAGTCTATAAAACATATTTCATCTTGCATCTTGATCCACACAACTGACAATGCAAAGAAGTGTATATGTATTCTAATCTTTTCATATCCCCTAGTTATAACTATGTTTATGTGGAACTATCTGTGAATGTTTTAAGCAAAATGTGAGTTTATACTGATCTGCAGTCTGTGGATTCTGACCCCTTATGACATATATCCTTCTGCCTTCACCCCTTGTTTATCATAACACCCCATCTAGCTCCCAGTTTCTGCCATATAAATAATTAATTGTTTCATTATGAGCAATGAATTTATTATTGCTCCAGATTATGGACTTTGACATAATAAGAAATACACATTCAGGGCTGGGTATGTGGCTGAAGCATTAGTGTGCTCTCCTGGCATGCGTGCGGCCCGGGTTCGATCCTCACCACCACATTCAAACAAAGATGTTGTGTCCACCAAAAACTAAAAAAAAAAAAAAAAAAAAAAGAAAAAAAAAAGATATACACATTCAGCCTCTGCACCCAGTTCCTGGTACAGCACTCCTAAAATCTTTATATTTTCTGAGTGACAGAGGTATTAGGAGCAGTTTTTGTTCTAATATTGATTCTTTTACCTTGGTTATTTGCACAGAGCTCCTAAATCCTGTAGAATCTCCTGAGGGCCTAGGAGGGGCTTGTGCTTTAATAAGGACTTTTGGTGAACTCTGGGGCAGCTTCAGGATGGAGGATGGTCATGAGAAAAACCACAGGAAGGGTGGTGCACCCCTACTCCATGTACATGGAGACTCCTGTGCTGGGAGGCTCCTGGGCCTCATCCTGCACAACTTTTCCTCTGTAATTGGTCTTTTCTAGAATGTCATAAAAGGTAAACCATACAGCATGTAGCCTCTTCAGCCTGGCTTATTTTACTTAGTAGGATTACCAGGTAGGATTTATCTATGTCTCTGTGTTGGCTGGAAGTTCATTCCTTTATATTCTGTGTTGGTTATGCATTCAGCTATGGGAGGACGTTCTTATTTATGATCTGATCAGCCTCATAGAGCTGCCATGCATAATTACATGCTAGTTTTGTTTTGAAATACATTTTCAAAGAATTTCTCTAAATGAGGATAATTTATAGGGACACTGTTGGGTCATAGATTGGACTTTTTTGCTTTGGGAAGAACTGGCACATCATCTTCTAAAGTGGCCATGCCACATGTTCTCCTAGTAATGCCTGAGACTGCTGGTATCTCACATCCTGCAGCTGTTGGTGCACTGCTGTTTCTTAGAGTTCAGCAGTTCTAATAGCTGTGTCATACTACCTCACTATTGTTTTAATTTATGATTCCCTGATGATATGGGATGCTGAACATAATTTTGTATAACTATTTGCCATGTTTTACAGAGTAGGAAAAAATTGTGTGTGTGTGTGTGTGTGTGTGTGTGTGTGTGTGTGTGTGTGTGTATAGTGCTGGTGATTGAACCTCAGGACTCACATAAACAAGGCAAGTGCTCTACCACTGAGCTATAGCCCATCCTTTACAAAATTTTCTAGGCTGGGCTCAAGTTTGCAATCTTCCTGCCCCAGCCTTTTTGAGTAATTGGGATTGTTGGCCTGCAACAGTGCACTTCGTAAAAATTGAACTTTATAGAGTCCATGTTATTGGTATTTTTTTTCAGTCAGTTGGTATTTGGTATTGTGAGTTAAAACTCATCAAGGACTGGGGAAGTAGCTCAGCATTAGAAAGTTTGTAGAGCTGGTATGAGGGGTTGAATGCAGGGCCTCACACATGCTAATAGTCCATAACTAAATTTTGTAGGAGTTTCTGTTTTTGTCTACATTCATTTCACTCAATATGGTTTGAATAACTTGTTCAATCACCATTTCTTAAAAAAACAAGGATACTGGGTTTCATTTTAGTTTGAATTTCCAAAATCATGGCCTTGAGTAATGTAGATACAGTACTGAATTTCATCCATTTCTCAGGAATGTCAGGGGGTGCCCATACACCACTGAATTGAAGCATTCTGTGCTGGGTCCTAATGACCACCAGAGGGTATGTGCCTCCTTCCTGGATATGGCAGTGTCATAATACTGTTATGGTGGAGTGATAATACTAACATGTTGTTCATGTGCAGCCTCTAATGCTAATGTATTATCCATAGTAGCTTTTGATGCTATTGTGTCCACATGTGGCCTCTGATACAAATATAGTATTTGTAGAGTGGACTTGAACATTAATACAACAGCTTCCATGTTAATATAATGTCCACATCATGGCCTCTAATACTAAAATAATATTCACAACATGGCATCAAAAACTAATATAATAGCTGCCCTATGGTCTGTCATCCAAATATAATATATATTATAACATCTAAAACAAAATAGTATCTCCCTATGATCTTTAATACTAATATGATATCCATAGTGTAGCATCTAAGGCTAATATAATAGCTGCCCTGTGTCCTTTCATGTTCTTATGGTATTCATAGCTATTGTGGTTTAGATATGAGTTGTCCTTTAAAAATCTCATGTGAGTCAATGAGAAAAAATTTAGATGTGTAATGACTGGATCCTGAGAGCATTAAACTGCATCAGTTCACCAAACTAATGAAAGTATTAACCTAATTATCCACTGATAGGGATTAACTGGGTGGTAACTGTAGGATATAAAGATAGGGGCTGGGGATGTGGCTCAAGCGGTAGCGCGCTCCCCTGGCATACGTGCGGCCCGGGTTTGATCCTCAGCACCACATACCAACAAAGATGCTGTGTCCGCTGAGAACTGAAAAATAATAAACATTAAAAAATTCTCTCTCTCTCTCTCTCTCTCTCTCTCTCTCTCTCTCTCTCCTCTTTCACTGTCTCTTTAAAAAAAAAGATAAAGATTAGGGTATAAAGATAAGATTCTGATGGATCAAAACATGGGATGATGGGCTCTATTTTAGCTAAAATATGCAAACATATGTTGAATAACCAGAACAGTGAATATCTGAGGTTGTGCATCAGGACTAGTTAGTGGCACAGCGCTCTGCAACACTAAACAAGCTAATCAATCAATAGAATCCAAGCTCAGGATGCATTTGCAACCTGAGGAAAGAGAGGAAATTAAAATTGGGACGGGGGTATGAAGCTGTAGCATAATATCCTCTAACCTAATCAGAGGTGGGTCACAGGGGCCCTAATGGCAGCCACCTCCAGGTTCTCCCCTAGATGTGGTTCTGTGGGGATCCTGGAGTTGCCTCCATGTTTGTCTGTTGTTCCCCAGGAAGCTCCTATGAACAAAGATGTAGGCCTGGGTTGTTGTGCTTGCATTTTTCTGAGTTTACCACCCACATCCAGAACTTTTAATCTCTTTCCATAGGCAGCAATTGCATTCTGAGCCTGAGTTTATCAGCTGCATTTACAGGTGTTTCTATTCAGAATTCACTTTTCCCCCTGTGAGGTGTGCAAAGTTAAAGGCAGTCCAGGGTCCAGACCAGAGTAGAGACCTGGGGGAGCTCAGAGACACCAGGGCCTCCATGGAATGGATTCATAGCAGTTATGCTATTTGTTCACCCATTGAAGCACATCCTGATTGCTTAAGGTATTTGGGGCATTGTGAATAGAACTGCTATATGTAATTGCCTACTGTTATCTAAATATACATTTTTGAGGCAGTTTTCTATATTTTTAGGACCATATGGTGACACCATGTCTAACTTTGGGGAAAAAGGCCATTTTTTTTGATAGTGGTGAGCTGTTGTGTGCTGTACCAGCAATGCATAAGAGTTCCTGTGGCTGCTCATCATCCTCATGGTTGATACTGCACCTAGTAAAGACCTTAGCAGCATAGTAGTTGTGCAGTGCACCTTGGGGTCTTAGTTTGTGCTTTACTCATGACAGGTGATACTAAGAGTCATTTCTTTGCTTCTTTGCCATCTTGTATCTTTCTTGTGCATTGTCTGTTTAGATCTTTACCCATTATGTTGTGTTATTGTTGAGTGTCTTACTATATTTTGTACACAAGTTTGTTTTAGACATATACTTTCCAACATTTCCCCCAGTCTTTGACTTGTCTTTTTATTTCCTTAATATGATTTTTTTAACAGAACAGTTTAATACAGTCTACATTATCAGGTTTTTCTTTCAAGGTTTTGTTGTTGTTATTGTTTGTTTGTTTGGTAGCAGGGATTGAACCCAGGGGTGCTTAAAAACTGAGCCACATCCCCAGCTTTCATGGATTTTGTTTTTTTTGGGGGGGCTGTATTTAGAACCTCATCATGAAACATGTGGTCATGCACATCTTCTATAGTTTTACAGTTTCCCATTTTAAATGCAAGTCTAGAGAGTATTTTGATAGGTTCCGGCATGCATATGTGTGGCTTCTTGAAGTGTGTCCTTTTGCAGTCAGTGCTGTCTAGTCTAGGTTTAAAAACAGCTTTTTGGGAATTTCTGGAATGCACTGAATCTTCAGGTCAGGTTTGAGATAATTTCATCTTAATTATATTGAGACCTGAACAAAGTATGTCTGCATTTACTTATATTTCATTTGATTTCTTTCTAAACATTTCAAGAATTTCTGAAAGAATGACTGTACTTTAAGACTTACATGAAAGTACTTCAAATTTGGGGTCTCTATTTGAAATATTAATGTTTTAAAATTTTTCTTATTCCAGTTTACAAATTTCACTGTTTCCTCTACATGATTGCTAAAATCAATGAAATTTTGTCTATGGGCCATGTATTTTGCTGCTTGTAAAGATTATGATGTATTATTGATGTAAAGATTATGATGGATTGCAGTACCCTGAATCCTGGGTAACTACAGACTCCTCATTGCAGTTACCAGAGCCTTTTGAAGTGAGGGCAGCATGGGTCAAATGACAAACTGTACTACCCATAATTCTTGGGGACCTGCAGCTTGCTGAGACCTCTGCAGAGAGGGCTGTACTGGCAAAAAATCAAACTATGCTGCCAATTACTTTTGGGTGCCTGCTCTGCCCAGGTGCCTCTGGGGGTGAGAATTGTAAGGGCAGAATACCAGACTTCAATGCTCAGAATCTCTGGGGATGCCTACATACCCTGGAACCCTGTAAGTCCCGGATGATGATGGTGATGGTTTTGTTGGTAGTGCTCACTTCCTAGAATCTCCAGGGTCCCAGGGAAAGCATGGGGTCTTCAGCTCCTGTGATCCTTAGCAGGAATGTGCAGGGATTAGAGACTGCAGCTACCAGAGAATCCTCTGTGGTGAGTGGGCAAACCACTGAAGTGCATTACCCACAATCCTAAGGGGGAAATTTAGTTTCAGAATTTTCTGCAGTGAGTAGGAAAAACACAGGACTAAATTACACACAAATCTCGGTGCCAGCAGCTCTCAGGATCCTCTGTTGTGAGGACTGTTGGACTGAGAACTTAACTACAGTATCCATAATCCTTGGTGGGGTGTGTTGCCCAGGTGAGTATGCAGCCTGCAACTTCCAGAGGCCTCCCAAGTTAGAGTTCTGCATTATGCAGGTCAGACTACACTACTTACAATTCCTGGGGACACACTGGTGAGTGTGCTGCCTGCAATTCCAGGAGGCTTTCTCAGTGAGGTCTTCAGTACCAAGGCAAGCATGTGGCCTTCAGTTCTCATGGCCCTGCAGTAGGGGCATGTAGGCAAAACAGTGGACTACCTTATCCAGAATCCTCAGGGGGAATTGCAGTTCCCAGGATCTGCAATAATGAGGGCTTCAGGGTAGGGTGCTGAACTAGACTACCTGGAATTCTTGGAGGTGCCCCGTGTCCATGTGGCCTAGAACTCTCAGAGGCTTCCACAGTGAGGGCTATGGAGGTAGAGGGCAAGACTATACTACCCAGAATCCCTGGGGGCCTGCAACTCCCAGACACCTTCCTTTTGAATACCGCCGGGACAACTTTGTATTGCACTACACAGACTCCTCAGGGGTGTCTAGGTAGGTTTATGCTACACAGATCCCAGAGCTATGATGGGGTGAAGTCCCCTTAGGTAGAATGGATTGCACCACCCAGAATAATCAATGGCCCACAGCTCTCAGTGACCTCTGTGGTCAGAGCTGACTGAGTAGAACTGAGTATAATACTCAGAATTCCCTGAGGCTCTGAGCTCTAAGTAGTCACTGTACAGTTGAACATAGGCTATAATACCCATGATCCTTGGGGGTTTGCAGCTTCCAGAATCCACTGTAGTGATGCTGCGTGGGCGGAACACCAGAATACACTGTCTAGAATCCCTAGGGATGCCTGGGTGACTGTGTAGCCTGCAATTTCTAGAGACCTCTTCAGTGGGGGCTGCATTGTAGAATACCGGATTACACTACCCAGAATCCTGGGTGGGGGTATGAGGCTGAATGTGCTACTTGAAGCCCCCATAGACTTCTGGAGTGAGGGCTGAGTGTGCAGAATGCCAGGCTACACTCTTCAGAATCACTAGGGGTGCCTGAGTAGCCTGCAGCTCACAGAGACCTCTGCAGCTGGGCTGCATTGTAGAATACAAGAATGCACTACCCAGAATCCTGGTGGTATGAGGCTGAATGTGCTACTTGCAACCTCTAGGCTTCTGGGGTGAGGAATGCATGGGTAGAACACCAGAGTCCACTGCCAGGGTTCTCCAGGGAGTCTGGGCCAGCACATGGCACACAGCTTCCATGGTCCTGAAGGGCAAAGACTGTGTGAGCAGAGCACCAGACTACACTGTCCAGAAACCCCGAGAACCCTGAATCTTGTAGCCTGCAGCTCCCAGAGGCATCCATGGTGAGAGCTGGACAGGCAGGACAGACTGAATGATCTAGAATGCAATCATAGGCTGCTGGGAATTTGGTCTGAGCTCAGGTTCTTCTACCCTCCTACAGTGATCACCCTGGGCTGGGAATTAACAGATTTTCTTAAAACCCCTGATTCTGAATTGGAGCAGTCCCTGGCTATGTCACTCTGTCTCAAAGACTACATGTCCCAGAAGCCTCTGAGGTGGTCTGTTTCTGGCCTCTGCCCTTGGGCTGAGGGTCTAGACTCCCTGTAGCTACCTCTCTCTGTGCCTTTGCCTGCCTGTCTCAGGCTGCTGCAGCACTTTTCCTGGTGGAGTGCAGTGAGGGGGTCTCCTGGACTCCATTTCTCCTTTTCTGAGATTCCACTCCTCAGGTGCCACAGCCAGACCTAGTTAGAGCAGTGGGAACATATTTTATTCAGTAACTGCTGAGGGTGGAAGAGGGTGCTGACATTCACCAGGGAGCCAGAAAAGGCCCCGCCTCTGAGCTGGGAGGAGCTCCTGCACAGTGCATGGCCAAAGGGGCGTGGTCAATAAGGGGCAGGGCCTCGCCACCATCTTTATTGCTGCCTCCTTGAGAGTGAGGAGCTGACTTCCCCCTCAGGACCAACCCAGGTGAGCCCCAGTCCTCGGAGAGCTCCCTTCTCAGAGCAGATTGAGAGAGACACCCAGGTTGTGGACTCTCGTGGGTCATGCCTCCAGGGACTCCCTTCTCCTCAGAGCAGCCTCAGCATTGATTCTTGGCTTAGGGACTTTCGTGTGTTGTGTCTCTAGGGATGCCTGGGGTTTCCTTCTCCTCAGCAGCCTGAGAGAGACACTGGGTGTGGGGACCCTCGTGGGCCACATCTCTAGAGGTGCCTGGGGCTCCCTTCAACTCAGAGTGGCCTGTGGGAGACACCTGGTGATGGCATCTTCTTGGGTCATGTCTCTAGGGACGCCCAGGGTTCTGTTCTCCTCAGAGCAGCCTGAGGTAAATGCCTGGTGTGGGGACCATTTTGGGTCACATTATAGGGACACTGGGGGGCTCCCTCATCCTTACAGCAGCTGAAGGAGATGCCAGGCCTGGGGAGCCTCGTGAGTCAGGTCTCTAAGTAGCCCTGGGTTCCCTTCTCCTCAGAGCTGCCTGGGGCATTGCCAGGGTTGCTGTGTGTGACCAAAGGGGGTATGGCCAACCAGGGGCGGGGCCTCAGCGCCATATTTAAGGCCTCCTGCTTGAGAGTGAGGAGCTGGCTTCCCCCTCAAGACCAATCCAGGAGAGCCCCAGTCCTCGGAGTGTTGGGTCACTCCACAGGGAGGAGCCGAGCTCCCTTCTCAGAGCAGATTGAGAGAGACACCCAGGTTGGGAACTCTCATGGGTCATGCCTCCAGGGACTCATGGAACTCCCTTCTCCTCAGAGCAGTCTCAGTGGACTCTTGGCTTAGGGACTTTTGTGAGTCATGTCTCTAGGGATGCCTGGGGTTCCATTCTCCTCAGAGCAGCCTGAGGGAGACGCCTGGTTTGGGGACCCTCGTGGGTCACATTCTAGGGACACTGCAGGGCAGCCTCATCCTTACTGCAGCCTGAGGGATATGCCAGGCCCAGGGAGCCTTGTGGGTCAAGTCTCTTAGTAGCCCTGGGTTCCCTTCCCCTCAGAGCTGCCTGGGGCAGTTGCCAGGGTTTTTGTGCTTGGCCAAAGGGGGCGTGGTCAATCAGGGGTGGGGCCTCACCGCCATCTTTAATGCCGCCTTTTTGAAAATGAGGAGCCTGCTTCCCCCTCAGGACCAACCTGGGAGAGCTCCATTCCTGGGAGTGTTGGGTCACTCCACATGGAAGGGCAGAGCTCCCTTCTCAGAGCAGATTGAGAGAGACCCAGGTTGGGGACTCTCCTGGGTCATGCCTCCAGGGGCTCATGGAGCTCCCTTCTCCTCAGAGCAGCCTTAGTGCAGACTCTTGGCTTAGGGACTTTTGTGAGTCATGTCTTAGGGATGCCTGGGGCTCCCTTCTCCTCACATTGGCCTGAGGGAGACGCCAGATGTGGTGAGCCTCGTGTGTCATCGCAACTCTATGTAGGCCCTGAGTTTTCTTCCCCTCAGAGTGGCCTGAGGGAGATGCCTGGTGTGTGGACCTTCATGGTTGTGGTTTATGTCTCTTTGCATGCCTGGGGTTCCCTTCTCTTCAGAGTAGCCTGTGGGAGATGCCTGGCTTGGGGACCCTCATGGGTTATATTTTTAGGGAAGCCTGGGGTTTTTTGCTCAGAGCAGCTTGAGGAGATACGTAGCATGGGGACCCTCATGGGTCATGTCTCTAGGGACACCTGTGATTCCCTTTTCCTCAGAACAGCCTCAGAAAGATGGCTCAGAAGCTTCTGGCAGCTCTGGCAGCCAGTGAGGGGATGGTGGGAAGCATGAGGAGCAAACCCTGTCCTGGACCTGAGAGCTGAGGGCAGCCTTGGCTGTCAGCCCCACTCTGTCCTTCACAATTTCATCCTGGCTCCCTATGCAGCAGTGACCCTTCCTTAGGCTATGACCCTCATCATCTTAATATAGTGACCCAGGGTGGTTTCTAGGGAACCTAGCAGGGAGGAAGGGGGAATGTGTTGGGAGGGAGAATGTACAGCCTAAGTGAAGGGGACCCCAGTCCACTTCCTTGTTTTTCTTAGTGTTCAAATGGTTTGCTTTTTCTTGCAGTGTTAAAATAGTCGAAAAAAATTGAAAAGTACGTTTCTTAACAGTCCACTATGATATTTTAAAAAAATTTTTTAGGGGCTGGGGATGTAGCTCAAGCGGTAGCGTGCTGGCCTGGCATGCGTGCGGCCTGGGTTCGATCCTCAGCACCACATACAAACAAAGATGTTGTGTCCGCTGAAAACTACAAAATAAATATTAAAAAATACTCTCTCTCTCTCTCTCTCTCTCTCTCTTTCTCTCTCTCTCTCTCTCTCTCTCATCTCATCTCATCTCTCTCTTAAAAAAATTTTAATTTTAATTTTTGTGTACTGGGGATTGAACTCAATACTTATCTTTTTGTTGTTTTGTTGTTGTTGTTGTTGTTGCTGAGCCATATCTCCAGCCCTATTTTGTATTATAGAGACAGGGTTTTACTGAGGTGCTTCATGCCTTGCTTTTGCTGAGGCTGGTTTTGAAGTTGAGATCCTTCTGCCTCAGCCTTTTGAGCCGCTTGAGTTTAAATATATTACTTCTAACAAAGCCAGAATTTATTAAAAATATATCTCATGTTTTTTTTGGAACTCAACTCATGAACCACATTTTTCTTTTTCTTTAATCTCTGCTTAGTTTTTTTTTTTCAAATTTTTTTTAGTTGAGAAGGGCACAATATATTTATTTATTTTTATGTGGTGGTGAGGATCAAAACCAGTGCCTCACACATGCTAGGCAAGTGCTCTACCATTGAGCTACCACAGCCACATGTTTTTCTTTTGGTGGAGAGTTTAATTAGTAAGAAGCCACCCCTCCAGGACCCTCTTGCTAAGGCCTTCCATTCCAGACCCTGCCTCTCCTCTAGGCCCCACCTATATTCTATGGCTCTACTTGTCCTCCTGAACCACCCTTTCCCCTCCTTCCTACCCTGCCTCTCCTCTAGGTCCTACTCATGTTCCAGGGCCTGTCCCTTCCTCAGGTCCCACACCTCTGTGAAGCCCTGCCCCCTTGTGACTCATTCTCCCCCTCCTTCAGACCCTGTCTCTCCTCCAGATCTTTCCCTTCTTCCTGTCCTGCCCCTCTTGCAGACCTCACCCTTCCTCTTAAAATTTTTTTTTTGGTTGCACATGGATACAATGCCTTTATTATGTTTATTTATTTGTATGTGGTGCTTAGGTTTGAACCCAGTGCCTCACACATGCTAGGCAAGTGCTCTACCACTGAGCCATAACCCCAGCCCAACCCTCCTCCTCTTTAAGACCTTGACTCTTCTCCAGATCCCACTTATCTTCCAGGCCCCCCCTCCTCCTGACCTTTGGTCCCCCTCCTCCAGACTCTGCCCCTGTTAGTCTAGGATGAGCTCCCTGGCTGCTGTGCTAATTGGCAGTATATTTGTAATGGTGCACAAATAACATCTTTTGTATAAACACTGACATCCTGCATTGGATGAATTATCTTGACTAGTATCAAAATTTGGCATACCATAAAAAAATGTAGAAAAGTCACCTTTCTCTCTCTTTTATTCTCTATAGATCATGAACATTTGAAATAATATCAGAATTTGTTAAAGGGCAGATGACAGCCAGCCTTGAGCCCTGATGATCCCAGGATCCCATCCAGTGGGAGAACTCTAAGTATCAGTCCAAGCTTTTCTATGCTAATTGATTCATTTATTTTTCTTATTTTAGAGTTATTTTGCTATGTAATTCCCCATGGCCTTTGGTTCTGTGTAATAGGTTTTTGCTGTTCATTTTTTAATTAATATTCTTTCAGTTTTCTACAGAATTTTTAAAATATTTTTTTAGTTGTCAGTGGATCTTTTTATTCTATTTATATATTTTGTTTATTTATATGTGGTGTTGAGGATTGAATCCAGGGCCTAACACATGCCAGGCAAATACTCTGCCTTTGCGCCATAACTGTAGCCCTGTGTAGGATTTTTAATTCTGTGAACTTCTATTTTTTATTTATTTTCTATTTGATTACACCAATAAGGAATATTTTAAAAATTTCTTTTAGCTTACTTTGTGTTTGATTGAGAGAATTGTTTAGTTTGAGAGAATTGTCTTGTTTGGAAAGGCTCATAATCAAATGATTTTAATTAATTTCCATTTATTAAGACATGTTTGAGACTGGGTGTGCAGCTCAGTGGCAGAGCACTTGCCTGGCATGTGAGAGGCCATGGAGTCCATCCCAGCACCACACACACACAGAATATGTCTTTGACAGGACTCAAGCATGAGAGATATAGTTTCAAAAGATCAAGTATTGGGGCTGGGGTTGTGATTCAGCAGTAGAGCACTCGACTGGCACGTGCGAGGCCATGGGTTTGATCCTAGGCACCACATAAAAATAAGTAAATAAAATAAAGGTATTGTGTTGAATTACAACTAAAAATAAAGAAAAAACTTTAAAAAAAGATCATGTATTTACACATATACACATATATCAAAGTGCCTCTTCCAAATTCATGTGAAATTATTCTAAGAAAATTTCAAATCAATTTTAAAGAGAAGAGGGATTATGACATTTCAAATTTAGAAAGCATTTCCATATATCCTATTAAAGTTCTATATTCATTAGAAAGTTCTCTTATTCCTTGCATACAAAGGGATGGGCCTTCTAATGAGCATGATACTTTATGTTGTCAAAAATTCTTGTGGGAGACCTCTTTTAAGTGTTTGCCTGTGTTCAAAATATCATTTAAAAATGTATCAATTTGCTTTTGATTTCAGAAATTTGTCTTTCTTTTGAAATTATGTATTTATTAGTATTTAGGGTTATTTCATGTAGTAAATGCCATGATTACATTTTATCCTAATGTTGGTGCCCCTATGTGCTTATAAAGTGGCTTTCAGAATGCAGTTGAGTATCTCTCTCATATTTGTTGAATTCATTAGAAAAGTACATGTACTTTTGATCATATTTAAATGGTTGCATTTGAATTATTAGGCACCTGGGCCTAATCCTGCACAACTTTTCCTCTGTAATTTTGTCTTTTCTAGAATGTCATGAAAGGTAAACCATATAGTATATAGCCTCTTCAGCCTGGCTTATTTCACTTAGTGTACCAGGTAGAATTTATCTATTTCTCTATAGGTTTATTCCTTTATATTCTGTGTTGGTTATGCATTCAGGTATGGGAGGTCACATTTTTTTTAATTTTAATATTTATTTTTTAGTTTTTGGCAGACACAGTATCTTTGTTGTATGTGGAAAGGTAATCCTGTTTCCCCTGAGATTAGGGAGGGGAGAGGTTAGGGAGGAGCAGAGAGAGAAATAAAGAAATATATATATATCAAGTGCTCTACCATTGAGCCACAACCTCAGCCCCAAGAAATATGTCCTTTTAAAAAATAAGTTGGTGGGGGAGGTGGTAGTTTTGGTTCAGTGGTAGAATACTTTCCTAACACATAAAATAAATAAGATAATAGGTATTGTATCCATCTACAACCCAAACCCAATGCCTTCATTTTATTTGTTTGTTTTTTTTATGTGATGCTGAGGTTCAAACCCAGTGCCTCACATAGGCAAGTGTTCTACTACCGAGTCACAACAACAGCCCCTCTTGCGGCTTTTAATAATAATATGATATCCATATATAGCATCTAAAAGCAATATACTATCTTTCATGTGGCCTTAAATATTAATATACTATTTATGCTATGATATTTATAACTAACATAGTAGCTGCCCTTGGTCTTTAATATTAGTATAATATTCATATAGTGACCTATCAACCCAATATAATAGTTGCCCTGTGAGTTTAAAAAAATTTTTGTTAGTTGTTTTTATTTACTTTTGTAGATGGACACAATATCTTTATTTTATCTGTTTATTTTTATGTGGTGTTGAGGATCGAACCCAGTGCCTCACATGTGCTAGGCAAGCACTGTACCACTGAGCTACAACCGCAGCCCTGTCCTGTGGCTTTAATACTTTTAATGTAGCATCAAAAATTGATAAATTACCTCCCTGTGACTTTTAATATTAATATAATCTCCTTACTATAGCAACTGAAACTGATAGCACAGTTGCCCTGTGTCCTTTAATACTAATATACATTCTATAACACTTAAAAGTGACATAATATTTGCTTTGTGGCCTATAATATTAATATGATATCTATAAGAGCTTTTAAAACTGATATAAGAGCTGTCCTATGTGGTGTTTAATGATGATAGTATTTTAAAGCTGATATTATATCTTTCCTATTCCCTTTAATCTTGATAACTTATCCATATTAATATATTTAACACTGACAAAATGACTGTACTATGGCATTTTTTACATCTTTTTTTCTTTTTTAGTTTTGATGGACCTTTTAAAATTTCATTTATTTATATACAATGCTGAGATTTGAACCTAGTGCCTTTCACATGCTAGCCAAGTGCTCTACCACGAAGCTACAACCCCAGCCCATACTGTGGCCTTTAATACAAATATAATGTCCATATTATAGCATGTAAAACTGATAGAATAGCTGCCTGTTGCCTTTAACATTAATAGGTATACAATTTGTATTAAACTAATAGTTTCCCATGACCTTTAATACTTACATATTATCCATATAATAGCGTCAAAAATTGATATTAGTTGCCCTGGGATTTAATATTATAGCCTCAATGTAGCATCTCTAACTAATGTAATAGCTTCCCTATGGCCTTATATAATCATTCTCCTGTGGCTTTTAATATTAATACAATATTCATCTTATAGCATGTAATACTAATATAATAGCTGGCAATGTGCCTAAGGTATTAATAGGATATCCACATATAGCATCTAAAACTAATAAAATAGCTGCATTTTTTTGTCCCTAATACTTATAAGAGATCCATAGTATAGAATCTAAAATTAATAGAGTAGCTGTTCTGTGGCCTTAAACACCAATATGACATCTATTTGTAGCATCCAAAAGTGACATAATAGCTTCCCTGTGGCTTTATTGTTAATAAGATATCCATACAATAGCATTAAAAACTAAAATAATATCTTACCTTGCAGCCTTAATATTAATATGATATGCATACTATGGCATTAAAAATTAATATATAGGTACCATGTGGCTTTTAATATTAAAATGCTGTCTATTTTACAGCATCTAAAATGAATACTATACACACACACACACACACACACACACACTATAGCTTCTAAAACTGACAAGGTGGTTGCTCTGTGGCCTTTAGTATTAATATGATACCCATAAAGTATCATCTAAAACTATTATGATAGCTTCCCTGTAGGGTTTAATATTAATATTATATCAATAATAATAATATAATATTCTATATTATACTATGGCATCTAAAATCAATATACACACTGTAGCATCTACAACAGATATATTAGCTGCACTGTGGCTTCTAACATTAAAATAATTTCTGTACTATAGCATCCAACACTAATATAATAGCTGTATGATGGACTTTCTTACACCCTCTCCAAAAAACAAAAAAATTAATAAAATAGCTGCCACCTAGCTCTTAATGTTTTATCTTTACTATAACACATTAAACGAATAAAATAGCTGTAGATAGTAAAGACTGAGCCCATGAGGTTTCAGAGGAAAAGGCCTCTGTTGGAAATTGGATGAGAGGCCATTCTTGTTATATTCTAAAAAGTTGTCTACAGTTTGCCTATGTTCTGAGATGTTCTGTGAGGCTAGATTTAAAGGCGATGGAGTAATTAATTTGGCAGAAGAAATTTCAAGGCAACACAGAATTCAGGCAGTGACATGAATATTGCTGGCAGCTTTTAGCCAAATTTGGTGTAATAATCAAAGGTCATAAAGCAGAGCAGAAAGAAAGAAACCTTTTAATTTGGTCAGAGTTAAACTAAATGTGTGAGTCAAACTGGAGCTTAGGAAGTTGTAATTGTTAAAACATTCTGACCACTAAAGAGATGCAAAATACTTTGCCCAGAGACAATAGGAAATAAGCCTTGAGTGCATCTCAGGAATTGGCAAAAACCCCCCAGTTTCACTGCTCAAAGTTTTAATTTATCTTTTTTTTGGACCAGGAATTGAACCCAGAGGTACTTAACCACTGAGTCACATCCTCAGCCTTTTAAAATATTTTATTTAGAGACATGATATCACAGAGTTGCTTAGGGCCTTGCTAAATTGCTGAGGCTGACTTTGAACTTGCAATCTTCTTGCCTCAGCCTCCTAAACTGCTGGGATTAGAGTCAGGCACCACCTTGCAGTTGACCCTTGACTAGGACAGGACCTCCTGGGAAGGGGTACCTGTGCAGTGTCCAGAGGTCATCTGGATGGAGGCAGGAAGCCCCTCCTTATTTTCTGTGCTCAGCCCCTATGGGGAAAGGTGTCTACTCTCAGTATACTGACCACCAGCCCCCTTCCTTTCCACCTATCTGACTTTGTCTTGGATTACTCCAAGCTTGTTCTTTTTTTTTTTTAAATGGGTCACAAAAGTACTGAGTTTTTTTTTTTTTAATTGTTCCAAGCTTGTTCTATGCTCACTCTCTCAAAGGGCTAGCCAGGCCCAGTGGGTATAGGTGAGACACCATGACCAAGTGGAGTATCATCTTCTTTACATTCCTGAGGGACTCTCCCTGCTGAGATTAAAAGAGATATTTTGGCTGTTCCAAGGTGTGGATGGCAAGAGGGGAGCTGAAAGAGAATATGAGGGGTGGTTTGTTCAGCCCTGGACTTTCTGGGATCTAGGGCTTTGGGGACATATAATATGGGTGGAAAATATTCAAACCATAGCACCATCCTTTTAGATCAAAATATGGGATGATGGGCTCTATTTTAGCTAAAATATGCAAACATATGTTGAATAACCAGAACAGTGAATTTCAGAGGTTGTGCATCAGGACTAGGTAGTGGTACAGCTCTCTCTACAACACTAAACAAGCTAATCAATCAAGAGAATCCAAGCTCAGGATGTATTTGCTACCAGTGGAAAAGAGATAAAATTAAAAATTGGGATGGGGGTATGAAGCTATAGCATAATGTCCTCTAAGCTAATCAGAGGTGGGTCATAGGGACCCTAATGGCAGCCATCTCCAGGTTCTCCCCTAGATGTGGTTCTTTGGGGATCCTGGAGTTGCCTCCATGTTTGTCTGTTGTATCCCTGGAAGCTCCTATGGATGGACAAAGATGCAGGCCTGGGTTGTTGTGCTTGCATTTTTCTGAGTTTACCACCCACATCCATAACTTTGAAATCTCTTTCCATAGGCAGCAACTGCATACTGAGCCTGAGTTACTCAGTTGCATATACAGGTGTTTCTATTCAGAATTCACTTTTCCCTCTGTGAGGTATGCAAAGGTAAGGGCAGTCCAGGTTCCAGACCAGAGTAGAGACCTGGGGGAGCTCAGAGACACCAGGGCCTCCATGGTGTAAATTCATAGCACTTATGCTATTTGTTCACCCATTGAAGCATATCCTGATTGCTTAAGGTATTGGGACATTGTGAATAGAACTACTATATGTAATTGCCTGCTGTTATCTAGATATATATTTTTGAGGCAGTTGCCTATCTTTTTCGGACCATGTGGTGACACCATGTCTAACTTTGGGGAAAAAGGCCATTTTTTTTTGATAGTGGTGAGCTGTTGTGTGTTGTACCAGCAATGCATAAGAGTTCCTGTGGTTGCTCATCATCCTCGTGGTTGATACTGCACCTAGTAAAGACCTTAGCAGCTTAGTAGTTGTGCAGTGCACCTTGGGGTCTTAGTTTGTGCTTTCCTCATGGCAGGTGATACTAAGAGTCATTTCTATGCTTCTTTGCCATCTTGTATCTTTCTTGTGCATTGTCTGTTCAGATCTTTACCCATTATGTTGTGTTAATGTTGAGTGTGTTACTATATTTTGTACACAAGTTTGTTTTAGACATATACTTTCCAACGTTTCCCCCAGTATTTGACTTGTCTTTTTATTTTATTAATATGATATTTTTAACAGAGCAGTTTAATACATTCCACATTATCAGGTTTTTCTTTCATGGATTTGTTGTTGTTATTATTTGTTTGTTTGGTAGCAAGGATTGAACCCAGGGGTGCTTAACCACTGAGCCACATCCCCAGCTTTCATGGATTTTTTTTTGGGGGGGGGCTGTATTTAGAACCTCATCATGAAACATGTGGTCATGCACATCTTCTAGAGACCTCTGTAGGGAGTGGGGGCTGCATTATAGAGACTGGATTACACTGCCCAGAATTCTGTGTGGGTGTATGAGGGTGAATTTGCTACTTGAAGCCCCCATAGGCTTCTGGAGTAAGGGCTGAATGGCCAGAATGCCAGACTACACTGTTCAGAATCACTAGGGATGCCTGAGTAGCCTGCAGCTCACAGAGACCTCTGCAGCTGGGCTGCATTGTAGAATACAAGATTGCACTACCCAGAATCCTGAGGGTATGAGGGTAAATGTGCTACTTGTAACGTCTAGGCTTTTGGGGTGAGGGCTGCATGGGTAGAACACCAGAGTTCACTACCAGGGTTCTCCAGGGTGTCTGGGCCAGCACATGGCACACAGCTTCCATGGTCCTGAAGGGCCAAGACTGTGTGAGCAGAGCACCAGACTACACTGTCCAGAAACCCTGAGAACCCTGAATCTGTGTAGCCTGCAGCTCCCAGAGGCATTCATGGTGAGAGCTGGATAGGCAGGACAGACTGAATGATCTAGAATGCTCTCATAGGCTACTGGGAATTTGGTCTGAGCTCAGGTTCTTATACCCTCCCACAGTGATCACCTTGGGCTGGGAATTAACTGATTTTCTTAAAACCCCTGATTCTGAATTGGAGCAGTCCTGGGCCAAGTCACTCTGTCTCAAAGAGTACATGTCCTCGAAGCCTCTGAGGTGGTCTGTTTCTGGCCTCTGCCCTTGGGCTGAGGGTCTAGACTCCCTGTAGCTGCCTCCCTGTGTGCCTCTGCCTGCCTGTCTCAGGGTGCTGCAGCCCTTGGCCTGGTGGAGTGCAGTGAGGGGTTCTCCTGGACTCCATTTCTCCTCTTCTGAGATTCCACTCCTCAGGTCCACAGCTAGATAGAGCAGTGGGAACATATTTTATTCATTAACTGCTGAGGGTGGAAGAAGGTGCTGACATTCACCAGGGAGCCAGGAGAAGCCCCGCCTTTGAGCTGGGAGGAGCCCCTGCACAGCGCATGGCCAAAGGGGCGTGGTCAAGAAGGGGCAGGGCCTTGCAGCCATCTTTAATGCTGCCTTTTGAGAGTGAGGAGCTGACTTCCCCCTCAGGACCAACCCGGGAGAGTCCCAGTCCTTGGAGTGTTGGGTCACTCCACAGGGAGTGGCAGAGCTCCCTTCTCAGAGCAGATTGAGAGAGTCCCAGGTTGTGGGTCATGCCTCCAGGGACTCACGGAGCTCCCTTCTCCTCAGAGCAGCCTCAGTGTTGATTCTTGGCTTAGGGACTTTCGTGAGTTGTGGCTCTAGGGATGCCTGGGGTTCCCTTCTCCTCAGCAGCCTGAGAGAGACACTTGGTGTGGGGACCCTCATGGGCCACGTCTCTAGGGGTGCCTGGGGCTCCCTTCAACTCAGAGTGGCCTGAGGGAGACGCCTGGTGCTGGCACCCTCTTGGGTCATGTCTTTAGGGATGCCCAGGATTCTTTTCTCCTCAGAGCAGCCTGAGGTAGATGCCTGGTGTGGGGACCATTTTGGGTCACATTCTAGGGACACTGGGGGGCTCCCTCATCCTTACAGCAGCCTGAGGGAGATGCCAGGCCTGGGGAGCCTCGTGGGTCATGTCTCTAATTAGGCTGGGGGTTCCCTTCTCCTCAGAGCGGCCTGGGGCAGATGCCAGGGTTGCTGGGCGCCAGGGTTGCTGTGCATGGCTGAAGGGGGCGTGGCCAACCAGGGGCGGGGCCTCAGCGCCATCTTTAAGGCCGCCTCCTTGAGAGTGAGGAGCTGGCTTCCCCCTCAGGACCAATCTAGGAGAGCCCCAGTCCTCAGAGTGTTGGGTCACTCCACAGGGAGGGGCAGAGCTCCCTTCTCAGAGCAGATTGAGAGAGACACCCAGGTTGGGGACTCTCATGGGTCATGCCTCCAAGGACCCTCGGAACTCCCTTCTCCTCAGAGCAGTCTCAGTGGACTCTTGACTGAGGGACTTTTGTGAGTCGTGTCTCTAGGGATGCCTGGGGTTCCATTCTCCTCAGAGCAGCCTGAAGGAGAAGCCTGGTTTGGAGACCCTCGTGGGTCACATTCTAGGGATACTGTGGGGCAGCCTCATCCTTACTGCAGCCTGAGGGATATGCCAGGCCTGGGGAGCCTCTTGGGTCACGTCTCTAAGTAGCCATGGGTTCCCTTCTCCTCAGAGCTGCCTGGGGCGGTTGCCAGGGTTGCTGTGCTTGGCCAAAGGGGGCATGGTCAATCAGGGGTGGGGCCTCGCCGCCATCTTTAATGCCGCCTTTTTGAAAGTGAGGAGCCTGCTTCTCCCTCAGGACCAACCTGGGAGAGCCCCATTCCTGGGAGTGTTGGGTCACTCCACATGTAGGGGCAGAGCTTCCTTCTCAGAGCAGATTGAGAGAGACCCAGGTTGGGGTCTTGGCTTAGGGACTTTTGTGAGTCATGTTTTAGGGATGCCTGGGGCTCCCTTCTCCTCACATTGGCCTGAGGGAGACGCCAGATGTGGGGAGCCTTGTGGGTCGCAACTCTATGTAGGCCCTGGGTTTTCTTCCCCTCACAGTGGCCTGAGGGAGATGCCTGGTGTGTGGACCCTCGTGGTTTATGTCTCCTTGGATGCCTGGGGTTTCCTTCTCCTCTGAGTAGCCTGGGGGAGATGCCTGGCTTGGGGACCCTCATGGGTTATATTTTTAGAGAAGCCTGGGGTTTTCTGCTCAGAGCAGCCTGTGGAGATGCGCAGCATGGGGACCCTCATGGGTCATGTCTGGAGGGACACTTGTGATTCCCTTTTCCTCAGAGCAGCCTCAGAGAGACAGCTCAGAAGCTTCTGGCAGCTCTGGCAGCCAGTGAGGGGATGGTGGGAAGCATGAGGAGCAAACATATAATGTCCACATCATGGCCTCTAATACTAAAATAATATTCATAACATGACATCAAAAACTAATATAATAGCTACCCTGTGGTCTCTAATTCAAATATAATATACATACTATAACATCTAAAGCAAAATAGTATCTCCCTGTGATCTTTAATACTAATATGATATCCATAGTGTAGCACGTAAGGCTAATATAATAGCTGCCCTGTGTCCTTTCATGTTTTTATGGTATCCATAGCTATTATGGTTTAGATATGATTTATCCTTTAAAAAACTCATGTGAGTCAATGAGATAAAATTTAAATGTGTAATGACGAGATCCTGAGAGCATTAACCTACATCAGTGCACCAACTTAATGAAAGCATTAATCTAATTATCCACTGATAGGATTAACTGGGTGGTAACTGGACAAGGTGGGTAAATGGTGGCAGTCCTTTGAGTCCTTTAATATTTTGTCCCTGGGGAGAAGAGCGCTCATGCTCCCCCCCCCTTCTTGTTTGCCAGCTTTTCTTCTCTACAGTTTTGGCAATGATGTTCTGCTTCAAGTTGGACCAAGAGCTCAGTGGTAGAATGCTTGCCTAGCATGTGTGAGGCACTGGGCTCAATTCTCAGCACTGCATATAAATAAATAAAAGTCCATTGATTACTAAATTTTTTTTTTAAATGAGCAATTGAGTTGTGTGTCTTTGGAGTGAGACCTCTGAAACCATGAACAGCAAATAAGCTTTTCCTTTTTAAATGTTTTCTTGTCAGATCTTTTGGTCACAGTGGTGAAAAAGCTGACTAAATCAGTCAGTGGGTTTTTGCTATGAATAATCTATATGATTCAGTAGTCTTTACAGATGGTTTGTTGGGGGAGAAAGTTTGAAATATTTAGAGATAAAGCTGGGAAAGGTTTAGTAAGTTGCAGGTGGAGCTTAATGAGGGATTCTGGTCCAATTTCCAGTTTGCCCAGAAAAATGTAAACCTGGGATGAAGGAAGTTGTTATTGTTCAGGACATTACCACCACTGTAGAGATGCTAAATTACTTTACCCAGAGACAATATAAAAGATGGCTTGTGGGCATCTTAGGAATTGAAAAGATCTCACCTATCTCTGGCCCAAGGTTATAAAAGTAAAAATTCTTTGAGACCATTTGCACCTGCTTGAACAAGAGGGTTGGGAAGTTGTTTCACCATGCCAAGCACTCAGAGGATACTACAGCCATAGTCATAGAAATCTTGCCTACTGGTTGAGATGGTAAAAGAACTTGGCATCAACCACATGGTGCTTTTTCTATTATCTTCTTTTTTTTATTGGGGGAAATTGGAGTTAGGGAATTATGGAGGCTTTCACTGAGATTTCAAAGGAAAACCTGGGAGGCCAGAAAAATGGTTAGTTGCTGTGGGCAGCCTCTGAGAGTGTGATGTATGAAGTGAGAAGGCAGCTGGAACTGTAGTGGAGACTCCCAAGATTAAGAGATTCCAGTAGCATGGAGAGTCTGCCAAGGAAAGCTGTGGGAATCAAACAGATGTATAAGCTGAGAGAGTCTTGTGGGTTGCAACCAGCAAAGCCATAGGGCAGAGCTGCACAAGCCCTTTTGGAGAGAACATCACCATGCCATGTGCCTCAGATGCTGGTTGTGCAACTATAGGTTTTGTGTGCCCAATTGAGTGTTAGTGTTTGTTTGGTCCCACTGATACCAGTCTTGGAAATCAAGAACAGGTCCTTGTTTCCCTGATGTTGAAGATTAAACATCCGTGAAATGCTTAGGTAAGCATAGCAACCAAGTTTTATTTAAGAAAGAAATGAAGATAGACTTCTCCAAAGAGAAGGGAGCTCAGAGTTGAATGTCTGTGGGGATGGGTGTGTCTTGCCCTTTAACATACCCCAGATTCCCCACATATGTGCCTAAGGGCAGGAAGAAGCAGGAATGTGACAAATCTGGTCCCTCCAGGCTAGGCAGTGTTGCAGGCAGATTGCTTTTTTGGCAAAGAAAGCATGTGGGGAGTCAGTACAGTGGTCTTATTTTATATAATTATTCTCTTAACCTTATGTTTCCACCATCCTCATCTATCTCTCCTTGACACCACCCCTTCTTTAAAAGACCCTGTGCTGTTATTTGTTGATTTTTATGTAATTTGCTTTTGATTTTTATGGGAGCTCATTGCAGAGAATTTGCCTTGAATCTCAGAAGAGACTTTGGACTTGGCCTTTTGAGTATGCTGTTAATAATATATGGACTCTTGGGCTGGGATGTAGCTCAGTGGCAAAGCATCTGCCTTGCATCCACAAAGCCCTGGGTTTGACCCCTGGTAATAAAAGGAGAGAGAGGGAGAGAGAAGGAGAGGGAGAGGGAGAGAGGGGGGGGAGGGAGGGAGGAGGAGGGGGGAGGGGAGGGAGGGAGAGAATGAGAATATGAGAATATATTGTTTCTTGGAAATGGACTCAAATATTTTGCATTGTGAGTGGACCTGAGCTTTTCTGGGCCAGGGTCAGAATACTATGGTTTAGATATGAAAACTCATGTGGGAGAAAATGCAAGAAAGTTTTCAGGTGAAATGATTGGATAGTGACAGCCTTAAACTGATCAACATGTTAATTCACCCATAAGGAAAATTTTATAATTGTAGGTAGGTAAAGTGTGGTTGGAGGAGCACTGGAGGCATTCCTTTGGGAATATATTTTTTCCCTGGTTTCTCTTTCCTGTTTGGCATGTCCTGACCCACTCTCCTCCTCCACACCCTTGGGTGAGGTGATGGTGTTCTGTCTCACTTCAGGCCCAGAGACATGAATCCACTTTCTGTGAATGGAGACTTTGGAAACTGTGAGTGCCAAATAAAAATTTTTATTCTCTAAAATTGTTCTTGTCACAAATTTTAGACACAGTGACAAAAAAAGCTTACTAAAACAGTATTGCCTAGAAGTAATATAATAGTGGCCCTTTGACTTTTTATGCTAATGTAATATTCATAAATAGCATCTAGAATTAATTTAATAGCTACCATATAACCTTTAATAGTATTATGATATCAATACTATAGTATCCAAAACTAATATAAGCCTGCACTCTGGTCTTTAATACTGTTTCCACAAGTCAGTTCTTATCCTTAATGTCAATCCTATAATGAGTGCACAGTTTTGAGAAAAAGGAAAAAGAAGGTTTATTGCTTTGATAGCAAAGGAGAAACACAGGGGACTCCTGTCCCAAAGTCTATGATTCTGCCCATCAGGAACAGAGGCCTTTTAAAGAGATTATTCAAAAGCTACATTGCATGTGTTCTCTGTCTGGAATTGTAATTTACTTGTTAATTTCAGAGATAGTAATTTCTGAGATCTTCTTGTACTATCCCCAAATTCTGTATGACTTAATTCCTAAGGTGGATGTGTACTTAAGGACCGATAAATCTTCCTAAATGGGAAAGTTAATCCTGTTTCCCCTGAGATTAGGGAGGGGAGAGATTAGGGAGGAGCAGAGAGAGAAATAAAGAAATCTATCTATCTATCTCAAGTGCTCTACCATTGAGCCACAACCTCAGCCCCAAGAAATATGTCCTTTTAAAAAATAAGTTGGTGGGGGAGGTGGTAGTTTTGGCTCAGTGGTAGAATACTTTCCTAACACATAAAATAAATAAGATAACAGGTATTGTATCCATCTACAACCGAAACCAAAAAATTAAAAAAAAAGACAACTGCTTTCAATTTCAATATTCTACTATATTAGTCATTTATTTTAAAAAAATCAATAAAAATATTCTACTATATTAAAAGATAGTTACAGTGGATGAAGGGAAAGCAAGGAACAAGAGATGGGTAATCGAGAAATAAAAGATGGAGACCAGGCAGAGATACACCCCAGAGTTTGTTGGTCAGAGCTGACAATGGCCATCTCTCTGTAGGAAAGAGAGGCAAAACAGGCTTGAATTCTGGGAATTTTTATAGAGCAGGTACAGGAATCAGAGCCCGGAGGATTCTAATATTAAAGGTTAAGGTTTGGGTTGGTATGGGGGAGTGATGAGCCTTTCTCAGAAAGGGCCTTGGGTGGGAAAGTGAAACTTTTTCCTTAAAATGGCAGCTGTCATTTAAGATGGCCATCCAGATGCTAAGCAAGGACCTTATAGTGGCAGAGCAGGAAGGGCTATATTCAAAGTATAAAGTGGACCACTGTAATAATACTACTATAATATCTATAATACAGCAACTAAAACTAATATAGTAGCTGTCATGTTGTCTTTAATCATAATGTAATATCATAATGTGGTCACAGGGCAGCTTTTGTATTAGTTTTATAGGCCACTGCATGGATATTAATATTAAAGGCCAAAAGGCAGTGATCATATCAGTTTGGTATGCCATAGTGTGGACGTAATATTAGTGTTAAAACTGAAATAAGAGCTGCCTTGTGCCCTTTTAATACTAATATGTCATCTATACTATGGAATTGTAACTGATATAATAGCTCCTCTGTGAACTTTATAACTAATATGATATCCATATTATGGCATCTAAAACTGATATATTAGCTGAAATGTGGAATTTAATGTTAATATTATATCCATCCTGTAAACCTAAAAGTAATATAATAACAGCCCTGTAGCCTTTAATATTAATATAATATTCATATTATAGCATCTAAAACTAATATAATAGCTACCCTGTGGCTGTTAGTATTAATAGTATATCTATATTATAACATCTGAAACTAATATATGTGCCCAGTTCTCTTAGTACTAATATGATATTCATTAAATAACATCTAAAAAACTAATGTAATATATCTTGTGGCTTTAAAAAAATTTTTTTTCACTTATAGATGGACCCAATGCCTTCATTTTATTTGTTTGTGTTTTTATGTGATGCTGAGGTTCAAACCCAGTGCCTCACATAGGCAAGTGTTCTACTACCGAGTCACAACCACAGCCCCTCTTGCGGCTTTTAATAATAATATGATATCCATATATAGCATCTAAAAGCAATATACTATCTTTCGTGTGGCCTTAAATATTAATATACTATTCATACTATGATATTTATAACTAACATAGTAGCTGCCCTTGGTCTTTAATATTAGTATAGTATTCATATAGTGACCTATAAACCCAATATAATAGCTGCCCTGTGACTTTAAAAAAATTTTTGTGTTAGTTGTTTTTATTTACTTTTGTAGATGGACACAATACATTTATTTTATCTGTTTATTTTTATGTGGTGTTGAGGATCGAACCCAGTGCCTCACATGTGCTAGGCAAGCACTCTACCACTGAGCTATAACCTCAGCCCTGTCCTGTGGCTTTAATACTTTTAATGTAGCATCAAAAATTGATAAATTATCTCCCTGTGACTTTTAATATTAATATAATATTCTTACTATAGCAACTGAAACTGATAGCACAGTTGCCCTGTGTCCTTTAATACTAATATACATTCTATAACACTTAAAAGTGACATAATATTTGATTCGTGGCCTATAATATTAATATTATATCTATAAGAGCTTTTAAAACTGATATAAGAGCTGTCCTATGTGGTGTTTAATGATGATAGTATTTTAAAGCTGATATTATATCTTTCCTATTCCCTTTAATCTTGATAACTTATCCATATTAATATATTTAACACTGACAAAAAGACTGTACTATGGCATTTTTTACATCCTTTTTTTTTAAGTTTTGATGGACCTTTTAAAATTTCATTTATTTATATGCAATGCTGAGATTTGAACCTAGTGCCTCTCATATGCTAGCCAAGTACTCTACCATGAAGCTACAACCCCAGCCCATACTGTGGCCTTTAATACAAATATAATGTCCATATTGTAGCATGTAAAACTGACATAATAGCTGCCTGTTGCCTTTAACATTATTAGCTATACAATGTGTATAAAACTAATAGTTTCCCATGACCTTTAATACTTACATATTATCCATATAATAGCGTCAAAAATTGATATTAGTTGCCCTGGGATTTAATATTATAGCCTCAATGTAGCATCTCTAACTAATGTAATAGCTTCCCTATGGCCTTATATAATCATTCTCCTGTGGCTTTTAATATTAATACAATATTCATCTTATAGCATGTAATACTAATATAATAGCTGGCAATGTGCCACATATAGCATCTAAAACTAATAAAATAGCTGCATTTTTTTGTTCTTAATACTTATAAGAGATCCATAGTATAGAATCTAAAATCAATAGAGTAGCCTTAAACACCAATATGACATCTATTTGTAGCATCAAAAAGTGATATAATAGCCTCCCTGTGGCTTTATTGTTAATAAGATATCCATAAATAGCATTAAAAACTAAAATAATATCTTACCTTGCAGCCTTAATATTAATATGATATGCATACTGTGGCATTAAAAATTAATATATAGGTAACATGTGGCTTTTAATATTAAAATGCTGTCTATTTTACAGCATCTAAAATGAATACTATACACATACACACACACACACACACACACACACACACACAAACTATAGCTTCTAAAACTGACAAGGTGGTTACTCTGTGGCCTTTAATATTAATATGATACCCATAAAGTATCATCTAAAACTATTATGATAGCTTCCCTGTAGGGTTTAATATTAATATTATATCAATAGTAATAATATAATATTCATACTATAGCATCTAAAATCAATATACACACTGTAGCATCTACAACAGATATATTAGCTGCACTGTGGCTTCTAACATTAAAATAATTTCTGTACTATAGCATCCAACACTAATATAATAGCTGTATGATGGACTTTCTTACACCCTCTCCAAAAAACAACAAAAAAATATTAATAAAATAGCTGCCACCTGGCTCTTAATGTTTTATCCTTACTCTAACACATTGAACTAATAAAATAGCTGTAGATAGTAAAGACTGAGCTCATGAGGTTTCAGAGGAAAAGGCCTCTATTGGAAATTGGATGAGAGGCCATTCTTGTTATATTCTAAAAAGTTGTCTACAGTTTGCCTATGTTCTGAGATGTTCTGTGAGGCTAAATTTAAAGGTGATGGAGTAATTAATCTGGCAGAAGAAATTTCAAGGCAACACAGAATTCAGGCAGTGACATGAATATTGCTGGCAGCTTTTAGCCAAATTTGGTGTAATAATCAAAGGTCATAAAGCAGAGCAGAAAGAAAGAAACCTTTTAATTTGGTCAGAGTTAAACTAAATGTGTGAGTCAAACTGGAGCTTAGGAAGTTGTCATTGTTAAAACATTCTGACCACTAAAGAGATGCAAAATACTTTGCCCAGAGACAATAGGAAATAAGCCTTGAGTGCATCTCAGGAATTGGCAAAACCCCCCCAGTTTCATGCTCAAAGTTTTAATTTATCTTTTTTTTGGACCAGGAATTGAACCCAGAGGTACTTAACCACTGAGTCACATCCTCAGCCTTTTAAAATATTTTATTTAGAGACATGATGTCACAGAGTTGCTTAGGGCCTTGCTAAATTGCTGAGGCTGACTTTGAACTTGCAATCTTCTTGCCTCAGCCTCCTAAGCTGCTGGGATTAGAGTCAGGCACCACCCTGCAGCTGACCCTTGACTAGGACAGGACCTCCTGGGAAGGGGGTACCTGTGCGGTATCCAGAGGTCATCTGGATGGAGGCAGGAAGCCCCTCCTTATTTACTGTGCTCAGCCCCTATGGGGAAAGGTGTCTACTCTCAGTATACTGACCACCAGCCCCCTTCCTTTCCACCTATCTGACTTTGTCTTGGATTACCCCAAGCTTGTTCTATGCTCACTCTCTCAAAGGGCTAGCCAGGCCCAGTGGGCATAGGTGAGACACCATGACCAAGTGGAGTATCATCTTCTGTACATTCCTGAGGGACTCTCCCTGCTGAGATTAAAAGAGATATTTTTGCTGTTCCAAGGTGTGGATAGCAAGAGGGGAGCTGAAAGAGAATATGAGGGGTGGTTTGTTCAGCCCTGGACTTTCTGGGATCCAGGGCTTTGGGGGCATAAAATATGGGTGGAAAATATTCAAACCATAGCACCATCCTTTTAGATCAAAATATGGGATGATGGGCTCTATTTTAGCTAAAATATGCAAACATATGTTGAATAACCAGAAAAGTGAATTTCAGAGGTTGTGCATCAGGACTAGGTAGTGGCACAGCTCTCTCTACAATACTAAACAAGCTAATCAATCAACAGAATCCAAGCTCAGGATGCATTTGCTACCAGTGGAAAAGAGATAAAATTAAAAATTGGGATGGGGGTATGAAGCTATAGCATAATGTCCTCTAAGCTAATCAGAGGTGGGTCATAGGGACCCTAATGGCAGCCATCTCCAGGTTCTCCCCTAGATGTGATTCTTTGGGGATCCTGGAGTTGCCTCCATGTTTGTCTGTTGTATCCCTGGTAGCTCCTATGGATGGACAAAGATGCAGGCCTGGGTTGTTGTGCTTGCATTTTTCTGAGTTTACCACCCACATCCATAACTTTGAAATCTCTTTCCATAGGCAGCAACTGCATACTGAGCCTGAGTTACTCAGTTGCATATACAGGTGTTTCTATTCAGAATTCACTTTTCCCTCTGTGAGGTATGCAAAGGTAAGGGCAGTCCAGGTTCCAGACCAGAGTAGAGACCTGGGGGAGCTCAGAGACACCAGGGCCTCCATGGTGTAAATTCATAGCACTTATGCTATTTGTTCACCCATTGAAGCATATCCTGATTGCTTAAGGTATTGGGACATTGTGAATAGAACTACTATATGTAATTGCCTGCTGTTATCTAGATATATATTTTTGAGGCAGTTGCCTATCTTTTTCGGACCATGTGGTGACACCATGTCTAACTTTGGGGAAAAAGGCCATTTTTTTTTGATAGTGGTGAGCTGTTGTGTGTTGTACCAGCAATGCATAAGAGTTCCTGTGGTTGCTCATCATCCTCGTGGTTGATACTGCACCTAGTAAAGACCTTAGCAGCTTAGTAGTTGTGCAGTGCACCTTGGGGTCTTAGTTTGTGCTTTCCTCATGGCAGGTGATACTAAGAGTCATTTCTATGCTTCTTTGCCATCTTGTATCTTTCTTGTGCATTGTCTGTTCAGATCTTTACCCATTATGTTGTGTTAATGTTGAGTGTGTTACTATATTTTGTACACAAGTTTGTTTTAGACATATACTTTCCAACGTTTCCCCCAGTATTTGACTTGTCTTTTTATTTTATTAATATGATATTTTTAACAGAGCAGTTTAATACATTCCACATTATCAGGTTTTTCTTTCATGGATTTGTTGTTGTTATTATTTGTTTGTTTGGTAGCAAGGATTGAACCCAGGGGTGCTTAACCACTGAGCCACATCCCCAGCTTTCATGGATTTTTTTGGGGGGGGGCTGTATTTAGAACCTCATCATGAAACATGTGGTCATGCACATCTTCTATAGTTTTACAGTTTCCCATTTTAAATGCAAGTCTAGAGAGTATTTTGATAGGTTCCGGCATGCATATGTGTGGCTTCTTGAAGTGTGTCCTTTTGCAGTCAGTGCTGTCTAGTCTAGGTTTAAAAACAGCTTTTTGGGAATTTCTGGAATGCAGTGAATCTTCAGGTCAGGTTTGAGATAATTTCATTTTAAGTATATTGAGATCTGAACAAAGTATATCTGTATTTATTTATATTTCATTTGATTTCTTTCTAAACATTTCAAGATTTTCTGAAAGAATGATTGTACTTTAAGACTTACATGAAAGTACTTCAAATTTGGGGTCTCTATTTGAAATATTAATGTTTTAAAATTTTTCTTATTCCAGTGTATAAATTTCACTGTTTCCTCTACATGATTGCTGAAATCAATGAAATTTTGTCTATGAGCTATGTATTTTGCTGCTTGCTATCTCCATTCATTCTGATCAAGACATAGGATGATAGGCTCTATTTCTTTTTGATTTCCAAAATCATGACCTGAAATAGTCAGAACTATGAATTTTAGAGCTTCACTGTGCCTAGCACAAGGGGGTACAGCTATGAACAGTTAACACCCAGCATCCTGCACTGTCTACAGTGGCTAGCAGGGGGCCACTTTCTCTGATCAATTGTTTTTGGGTGCTGTGTTCTGTGCTCTAATCAAACTTTCTTCTTATGGGGACCCACCTGAGAGATGCCACATCTAGGGACTCCTAGGGGCTCTATCTAAGGCGTAGACCAATTTTATTTTTTTTTAAATCCTGGGAACACACCTAGAAAGATACCATGGCCTGGGGATGCCTGGTGGATATATCTATGGTGAGGACCAGAGCTTCCTTATCATTGGCACCTACCCATGGAGACTATGGATTCAGGATGACTGAGGTCCATGTGAGGAAAACATGAGGAAGAAGCTTCTTGTATACTGCCTGATATGCTGAGAAGGAGGTTCTGCCATGTTCTTTACTTTCTCAGGTAATATTTTAGCAGAACTTATTTTACAACAGTATTTCTTTTTTTTTAATATTTATTTTTTAGTTTTTGGTGGGCAAAACATGTTTATTTATTTTTATGTGGTGCTGAGGATGAAACCCAGCACCCCAGTGCATGCCAGGCAAGTGCGCTACTGCTTGAGCCACATCTCCAGCCCCACAACAACAACAGCATTTCTTACTGAGGCTTTGGCTGCTCATTATCATGGTATGTCAATGTATTTTATGTGGCTTGAGTGTCTAAGGACACAAATGCTCCCTCAAGGTGGTGCAGGGAGGGCCCAGTGCCTGGAGTCTCACTGGGGCCTGAGGGTAAGGGCTCATGAAAATGCAGTAAGAAGCTCTCAGGAGCCTCTAGGGTGAGAGATGTAAAGATTATGATGGATTGCAGTACACCGAATCCTGGGTAACTACAGAATCCTCCTTGCAGTAACCAGAGCCTTGTGAAGTGAGGGCAGTATAGGTCAAATTACAGCCTGTACTATCCATAAGTCTTGGGGACCTGCAGCTTGCTGAGACTTCTGCAGAGAAGGCTGAATTGACAAAATATCAAACTATGCTACCAATTACTTTTGGGTGCCTGCTCTGCACAAGAGCCTCTGGGGTGAGAATTGCAAGGGCAGAATACTAGACTTCAATGCTCAGAACTTCTGGGGATGCCTATATACCCTGACCCTGTAAGTCCCATAGGTTTCTGTGGTGACAGTTTTATTGTTAGAGCACACTACCTAGAATCTCCAGGGTACCAGGGAAAGCATGGGGTCTTCAGCTCCTGTGATCCTCAGCAGGAATGTGCAGGTGAACCCTAGACTGCATTATCCAGAATTGTCAGGGACTGCAGCTCCCAGAATCCTCTGTGGTGAGTGGGCAAACTATTGAACTACATTACTCACAATCCTAAGGGGGAATTTGAGTTTCAGAATTTTCTGCAGTGAGTAGGAAAAACACAGGACTATATTACCCATAAATCTCAGTGCCAGCAGCTGTCAGGATCCTCTGTTGTTAGGACTATTGGACTGAGAGCTTAACTAAAATGTCCAGAATCCTTGGTGAGGTGTGTTGCCCAGGTGAGTATGCAGCATGCAACTCCCACAGGCCTCCCAAGTGAGAGCTGCGAATTATGCAGGTCAGACTACACTACCTACAATTCCTGGGGACACACTGGTGAGTGTGCTGCCTGCAATTCCAGGAGGCTTCCACAGTGAGGTCTTTAGTACCAAGGCAAGCATGTGGCCTTCAGTTCTCATGGCCCTTGCAGTAGGGGCATGTAGGCAAAACACTGGACTACCTTATCCAGAATCCTCAGTGGGGATCACAGTTCCCAGGATCTGCAATATTGAGGACTGCAGGGTAGGGAGCTGAACTATACTACCTAGAATTCTTGGAGGTACCCATGTCCATGTGGCCTGGAACTCTCAGAGGCTTCCACAGTGAGGGCTATGGAGGCAGAAGGCAAGACTATGCTACCCAGAATCCCTGGGGGTCTGGAGCTCCCAGACATCTACCTTTTGAGTCCTGCTGGATTAAGCTTTGTATTGCACTACACAGACTCCCAGGGGTGTCTAGGCAGGCTTGTGCTACACAGATCTAAGAGCTTTGATGGTGAAGTCCACTTAGGTAGGATGGACTGCACAACCCAGAATAATCAATGTCCCACAGCTCTCAGAGACCTCTGTGATCAGGGCTGACTGAGTAGAAATGACTACAATACTCAGAATTCCTGAGGGCTGTGAGCTCTAAGTAGTCACTGTACAGTTGAACATAGCACCAGGCTATAATACCCATGATCCTTGGGGGCTTGCAGCTCCCATTATTCACTGCAGTGATGGCTGCATTGGCAGAACACCAGACTAAACTGTCCATAATCCCTAGGGATGCCTGAATTGACTGTGTAGCATACAATTTCTATAGACTGCTGCAGGGGATGGGGGCTGCATTGTAGAAGACTGGATTACACTGCCCAGAATTCTGTGTGGGTGTATGAGGGTGAATGTGCTACTTGAAGCCCCCATAGACTTCTGGAGTGAGGGTTGAATGGTCAGAATGCTAGACCACACTGTTCAGAATCACTAGGGGTGCCTGAGTAGCCTGAAGCTCACAGAGACCTCTGCAGCTGGGCTGCACTGTAGAATACAAGACTGCACTACCCAGAATCCTGGGGGTATGAGGCTAAATGTGTTACTTGTAGCCTCTGGCTTCTGTGGTGAGGGCTGCATGGGTAGAACACCAGAGTCCACTGCCAGGGTCCTCCAGGGTGCCTGGGCCAGCACATGGCACACAGCTTCCATGGTCCTGAAGGGCAAAGACGGTGTGGGCAGAGCACCAGACTACACTGTCTAGAATCCCTGAGAACCCTGAATCTGTGTAGCCTGCAGCTCCCTGAGGCATCTATGGTGAGAGCTGGACAGACAGGACAGACTGAATGACCTAGAATGCTCTCCAAGGCTACTGGGAATTTGGTCTGAGCTCAGGTGCTTCTACCCTCCTACAGTGGTCACCCTGGGCTGGGAATTAACAGATTTTTCTTAAAATTCCTTATTCTAAAATGGGGCAGACCCTGGCTAAGTCACTCTGTCTCAAAGACTACATGTCCCGGAAGCCTTTGAGGTGGTTTCTGCCATTGGGCGCCTGAGTGTCTAGACTCCCTGTGGAAGCCTCCCTCTGTGCCTCTGCCCCCCTGTCTCAGGGTGCTGCAGCCCTTGGCCTGGTGGAGTGCAGGGAGGGGGTTTCCTGGACTCCATTTCTCCTCTCCTGAGATTCTGCTACTCATGGTGCCACAGCAGGGGGAATAGATTTTATTCATTGGAAGAAGGCACTGACATTCACCAGGGAGTTGGGAGAGGCCCCGCCTCTGAGCCATGAGGCAGCTCCCTCCTGGAGCACGTGCACATGGCCAAAGGGGCGTGGTCAAGAAGGGGCAGGGCCTCGCCGCCATCTTTAATGCTTCCTCTCTGAGAGTGAGGAGAGCTGGCTTCCCACTCAGGACCAACCAGGGATAGCCCCAGTTCACTGGAGTGTTGGGTCACTCCACAGAGAGGGGCAGAGCTCCATTCTCAGAGCAGATTGAGAGAGAAACCCAGGTTGAGGAACCTCGTGGGTCATGCCTCCAGGGACTTCCGGAGCTATCTTCTCCTCAGAGCAGCCTCAGTGGACTCTTGGCTTAGAGGCTTCGTGAGTCATGGCTCTAGGAATGCCTGGGGTTTCTTTGTCCTCAGCGCAGCCTGAGGAGGACGCCCGTCTTGGGGACCCTCATGTGGCATGTTTCCAGGGTTTCCAGGATTTCCTGAGGGAGATGCCAGGGTTGGGGGATCCTCACAGGTCATGTCTCTAAGTATGCCTGGGGTTCCCTTCTCCTCAGAGCGGTCTGGAGGAGATGCCAGTGTGGGGACTCTCTTGGGCCACATCTCTAGTGACGCCCGGGGTTCCCCTCTCTTCAGAGTTGTCTGAGGAAGACTCCTGTTGTGGGGAGCCTTGTGGGTTGTGTCTCTAGGGAGACCCGGGGTTCCATTCTCCTCAGAGCAGCCTGAGGGAGATGCCTGGTGTGGGGCAACCCTATTTTGTATTATAGATAGGGTTTCACTGAGTTGCTTCGTGCCTTGCTTTTGTCGAGACTGGTTTTGAACTCAAGATTCTTCTGCCTCAGCCTTCTGAGCCGCTTAGGTTTAAATATATTACTTCTAACAAAGCCAGAATTTATTAAAAATACATCCCCTGTATTTTAATAATGAACCACATTTTTCTTTAATCTTTGCTTAGTTTTGTTCAATTTTTTTTAATTGTAGAAGGGCATAATGCATTCATTTTATTTATTTTTATGTGCTGCTGAGGATCAAACCCAGTGCCTCACACATGCTAGGCAAGCACTCTACCACTGAGCTACCACTGCCACACATTTTTCTTTTGGTGGAGAGTTTAATTAGTAAGAAACCATCCCTCCAGGACCCTCTTGCTAAGGCCTCCCCTCCAGACCCTGCCTCTTCTCCAGACCCCACCCATAATCTTGGGCCCTGCCTGTCCTCCTGAACCATCTTCCCCCTCCTTTCTACCCTGTCTCTCTACATCCTACTCATGTTCTAGGGCCGGTCCCTCCCTCAGGTCTCACCCATCTGCCAGGCCCTGCACCCTTGTGGCTCATTATACCTCTCCTTCAGACCCTGTTTCTCCTCCAGATCTTTCCCTTCTTCCTATCCTGCCCCTCCTCCAGACCTCACCCTCCTCTTTTTAATTTTTTTTTATTGCACGTGGACACAATGCCTTTATTTTCTTTATGTATTTTTATGTGGTGCTAAGGTTTGAACCCATTGCCCCACACATTCTAGGTAAGCCCTCTACCATGGAGCCATAAATGCAGCCCAATCCTCCTCTTTAAGACCCTGCCTCTTCTCCAGACCCCACCCATCTTCCAGGCTCCCTCCTCCTCCTGACATTTCCTCCACCTCCTCCAGACTCTGTCTCTGCTAGTCTAGGATGAGCAGCTCCCTGGCTGCTGTGCTAATTGGCAGTATATTTGTCGTGGTGCACAAATAATGTCCGTTGTGTAAACACTGATATCCTGCATTGGATGAATTATCGTGACTGTATCAGAATTCGATATACCATAAAATAACTTTAGAAAAGTCACCTTCTCTCTTTTTATTTTCTCTATAGATCATGAAATAAAATCAGAATTTGTTAAAGGGCAGATGACAGTCAGCCTTGAGCCCTGATGATCCCAGGATCCCATCCAGTGGGGGAACTCTAAGTACCAGTCCAAGGTTTTGTATGCTAATTGATTCATTTTCTTATTTTAGAGTTATTTTGTAATATAATTCCCCATGGCCTCCAGGTCTCCAGTTCTGTGCAGTAGGTTTTTCCAATTCAATTTTGATTAATATTCTTTCAGTTTTCTTCAGAATTTTTAAAATATTTTTTTAGTTGTCAGTGGATCTTTTTATTTTATTTATTTATTTTGTTTATTTATATGTGGTGCTGAGGATTGAACCCAGGGCCTGACACATGCCAGGCAAATGCTCTGCCTTTGTGCCACATTCTAGACCTTTATTGAATTTTTAATTCTGTGGACTTCTATTTTTTTATAAGGAATATTTTAAAAATTACTTTTAGCTTACTTTGTTTTTGATTGAGAGAATTGGCTTTTTTGAGAGAATTTTATTGTTTGAGAATGCTCATAATCAAATGATTTTAATTATTTTTCACTTATTAATTTATCTTTGGAGACAGGATGTGTAGCTCAGTAGCAGAGCACTTGCCTGGCATGTGAGAGGCCATAGAGTCCATCCCAGCACCACACACACAGCTGTCTTTGACAGGACTCAAGTATGAGAGGTATGGTTTAAAAAGATCATGTATTGGGGCTGAGGTTGTGGCTTAGCAGTAGAGTACTCGACTAGCATGTGTGAGGTCCTGGGTTTGATCCTGGGCACCACATAAAAATAAGTAAATAAAACAAAGGTATTGTGTCCAACTACAACTAAAAATAAAGATTTTTAAAAAGGGTCATGTATTTCCACATACATACATATGCCACAGTGACTCTTCCAAATTCATATGAAATTTTTCTAAGAAAATTTCAAATCAGTTTTAAAAGAGAAGAGGGATGATATTTTTAGTGTCAACTATTGATATTTCATGATATTTAAAACCACTATAGATGAAATTTCCTGAGATACAAATCATTACAAAATGTAAGAGACAAGTCAGTAGCTGCTTTTTTTTGCAATTCAGATACATTTACTAAAAATAAGCTTTTTTTAAAAAAAGATATTTTTTCTTCTTTAAAATTTAGAAAGCATTTCCATATGTCCTATTAAAGTTCTACATTCATCAGAATGTTCTCTTATTCCTTGCATACAAAGGGATGGGCCTTGTAATGAGCATGATACTTTATGTTGTCAGGAATTCTTGTGAGAGAACTCTTTGTTTTGCCTCTGTTCAAAATCTTATTTAAAAATGTATCAGTTTGGGCTGGGGATGTGGCTCAAGTGGTAGTGCGCTCGCCTGGCATGCGTGCTGCCCGGGTTCGATCCTCAGCACCACATACCAACAAAGATGTTGTGTCCACCAAGAACTAAAAAATGAATATTAAAAATTCTCTCTCTCACTCTCTCTCCTCTCTCACTCTCTCTTTTAAAAAAAGTATCAGTTTGCTTTTGATTTCAGAAATTTGACTTTCTTTTGAAATTATGTATTTATTAGTATTTAGAGTTATCACATGTGGGAAATGCCATGATTACATTGTATCCTAATGTTATCCTAATGTTGTGTTAATAATTTCCTAAGCTAGGTTATGTTCATTTTTCTTATCAACAGTCAATAAAGACTTTTTTGTTGTTTTGATGGTATGCTTTTTTTTTTTTAAAGAGAGAGTGAGGGGGGGAGAGAGAGAGAGAATTTTTAATATTTATTTTTTAGTTCTCGGCGGACACAACATCTTTGTTGGTATGTGGTGCTGAGGATCGAACCCGGGCCGCACTGCATGCCAGGCGAGCGCGCTACCGCTTGAGCCACATCCCCAGCCCATTGATGGTATGCTTAATGTGAACATGCTTTATGATATGACACCACTGTTAATGATGGTCTAGGTATGCAATACACTATAAGGATAGTATTTTGATTCTGAGAGTCTCAAGTGTTTTAAGTCCAACATGTTTCCTTAAGAGGAATGATTATTCATTTTCTATTTGATTACACAAATAAGACACAAATTCTTTTTTTTTTCCTTTTGTGGTTCTGGGGGTTGGTCCTAGGGCCTCCTGCATGCTAGGAAATCTTTCTACCACTGAGCTACATCCCCAGCCCCATAGATCCTTTAGTTGTCATTAGCTTCATGATGAGCTAGTTATAATAAAATTACTTAGAATTTCAACTAGATTTAGACTCATACAAGAGTTTGGGCATCCATAGCTCCTTGTGATTTCTGGGTATTGAATCCATGGGTGCTAACCCTAATCCTTTGGCTTTTAATATTAATATTTATCCATACTATTGCATCAAAAAGTGATATAATAACTGCCCTGTGGACTTTAATACTAGTATAAAATCAATACTATAAAATTTAAGTGATATAAATGCTACCTTGTGACTTTAAATACTTACAGGGTATCCAACTATTATAAAATTGATAAAATAGCTTCCCTGTGGCAATTCATACTAATGTAATATCCTTATTCTAGAATCTAAAGCTAAAAAAAAGCAGGAAAGTGACATTTAACATCAGTACTATAACATGACAAACTAATGTAATAGATTCCCTGTGGAATTTAATACTAATATAATATCCTAATACACTATGTAAAATAAATATGATAGCTCTACTGTATCTTTTAATACTGATGTTATATCCATTCTATAGTATTTTATACTAATATATTAGCTGTCCTGTGAACTTTTGTAGCATCTAATGCTAATATAATAATATCTTCCCTGTGACCTTTAATATTTACTCATACTATTGATATTATAATGTAATATCCAGATTATAGCATCTAAGACTAATATACTATCAGCCCAGTGAATTCCAGTAATAGTAAAATCTCCACAGAGAAGCACATAAACTTAATATAAGAGCTGTTTTGTGTCTTTTCATGATCATATGATATCTATAATATGCAATCTAAAAGTAACAGTATCTGACTTTGGTTTTTAATATTAATGTAATATGCATACTATAGCATCCTAAAGTCCTATAGCAGCTGCCTTGTGGTCTTTAATACTTTTATAATGTCCATATTATAGCACATAAATATAATATAATATCTGAATTTTGGTCCTTACTACTAATATCCATATAATAGCATCTAAAAGTAATAAAATATGTGCCCTGTGGGCTATAAATGTCATATGATAGCCATACCAAAGCATCTAATACTAATATAATGGCTGCCCTGTAGCCTTTGACTTTAGTGTAATATCAAAACTTTGTCCTCTGAAACTAACAAAATAGCTGTCCTGTAGCCTTTTAATACTAATTTTATCCATATGTAGCATCATTATAATCTCCATGTAGCCTTTTATTCTAATATTATATTCATAATGTACACTCTAAAATGAATAAAATAGCCTCCTTTTTGCCTTCAAGAGTAATATGATATGCACTATGGTACCTAGAAAATATTATAACAGCTTTCCTGTGGTCTTGAATACTAATAATATCCATGCTATAGTACCTAAGACTAATAGGTGCTTGTTGTGTTTAATATTAAAGATGTCCATACTGTACCTTCCAAAAACTAATATAATAGCTGCACTGTGACATGTAATATTAACATTATATCGATACTGTAGCATCTAAAACTGACATAATAGCTGCCTGGTAGCCTTTAATATTGAGATAAAATCTGTGCCCTTTGAAATTAAAGTAATAGTTTCAAGTGATGTTTTAATACTGATAGTGCATACATACTATAACACCAAAAATTAATAATATAGCAGTGTTGTAGAATTTCATAGTAATATAATAATTATAACAGAATATAAAACTTTAATATTAAGAAAATATCTATACTGTTGATCTAATTCTGATGAAATGGCTGCCTGTAATCTACAATAGCCATACAATATCCATGCCAAAGCTTCTAAAACTAGAATAATAGTGCCCTGTGGCCTTTAATGCTAATAGGTATTCATACTACAGTATTTAAAGCTGATACATAGCTGAATTGTGGTCTTCCATATCAATGCAATGTCAATATTATAGCATATTGAACTAATTTAGTAGCTTCCCTATGACATTTATAAGCCAATATAATATCTAACTTGTTCACTTTAATACTAACGTATTTGTATTGTAGCCTGTGAAACTGATATAATAGCTAATTTATCATCTAAAAGTAATATAGTAGCTGCCCTGTAACTTTAAAACTATTACAATTTTTATAGTATAGCATCAAAATTGATATAATAGCTTCCCAGTGGCTTTTATATTAATATGATATCTGTGCTACAGTATATCCAATACTAATAAAATAGTAGCACTGTGGCTTTAAATACCAATATGATATCCATGCTACTGCAACTCAAGCTAACATAATAGAAGATTTATGTCTTTTAATCTTACTATAATATCCATATAATAGCATATATTACATCATAGATGATTTCTGGCTTTAAATATTAATATTATATACATAATATAGCATCTTCAATTAATATTACATATGTCGTGTGTCCTTAGGACACATATTATATCCATAGTGTTGGATTTAAAACTAGTATAATAGATTCCCTGTGGACTTTAATACTAATATGATATCCATACTGTAGCTCCTAAACTTAATATAGTAGCTGCCTGGGCCCTTTAATATGATATGTAATATGATAAACATATTGTGCTCTTTAAAACTAAAGTAATAACTGCTCTATAGCCTTTAGTGCTGATATAATATACCATGAAAAACTAATGTAATAACTTCCTTGTGTCCTTTAATATTGATAGTATAGCATCCAAAACTAATATGATAGCTATCCTCTAGACTTTAATATCATAATATTCATACTGTGACCTCTAAATTTAATATAATAGCTGTCTTGTAGCTTTTACTACTGGTTTGTTATTCATACTATAGCATGGAAACCTGATTAAATAACTGTTCTGTGGCCTTTAATATTAATAGGATTTCATATTATAGCAAAAAATGATATCAGAGGTCTTTATTACTAATAGATGCAAACTATAATATATAAAACAAGTAAGTAGCTGTGCAATAGAATTTAATACTAAGTGACATCCATGCTAAAGCATGTTAAACTAGTAGCTCCCCTGTAGCTTTTGATACTAATATCATAGCCTCCAAAACTGATGTAATACATGTCCTGTGGCCTTTAATATTAATGTTATATCATTCCTATAACCTGTGAAGCTAATTTAATAAGTTTCTTATGAAATTTAATATTCATTTAATATCCATATTATAAATCTAAAACTGATAAATATGTGCTTCATATAAAAATGGTAAATAGGTTCTATAGTATTAATATGATATTGTATCACCTTAAACTAATATAATATCAGCTTTGTGGCCATAAAACTAATATGATATTGATAGGATAGTATTAAAATCAATATACTGCCATGTTGACTTTAAATCTAACATGATATTCATACTTGAGTATCTAATAGTACATAATTATTGACCTGGAGTGTTTAATTCTAATATGATATTCATATTGGAACATCTGAAACTGATGCAATAGTTTTCCTGTGGCCTTTGATATTTCTATGATATCCATCCTATAGTATCCAAAGCTAATAAAATATATTAGCTACCCTGTGGCCTTTAATATTAATATAATATCCATACTGCAGCCTTTAAAATAATAGATGCACTGTGGCCTTAATACCAAATAATTTGTTTGGATATGCTCATGTGTGAGATAATGTAAGGAAGTTTAAAGGTGAAATGATGGGTTATGAGAGCCTTAACCCAAATTAGTAATCCTCTAACAGGAATTAACTGAGTGGTAACTGCAGGCTGATAGTGTGTAGCTGGAGGAGGTGGGTCATTGAGGCTGTGCCTTTGGGGTACATACTTGGTGAGCTGAGCTTATATTCATTGCTTCCTGATCATCACTTTCCTTTACCACACTCTTCTGCCCCACCTTAAGCCCCAAGGAATAGAGGTAGCCATCTATTGGCTGAGATCTCTGAAACTGTGAGCCTCTAAATGAACTTTTCCTCCTTTAAAATTGTTCTTGTCAGGTCCTTTGGTCAAAGCAGCAAAAAAAGATGACTGAAATAATAATATACATGTCATAGATCTAAAATAAATACAATAGTTGCCCTGATGCCTTTAATGCTAATATGATATTAAGAGTGTAACATCTAAAACTGATATATAATAGTTTCCCTGTGACATTTAATGTTAATATAATATTCATGCCATAATATCCAAAAGTAACATTATAGCCTCCCTATAGCCCTTTATACTAAAGTAATACCCATATTATAGTATTTCAAGCTAATATAATATATTCCCTGTTGCCCTTAAAGCTAACGTAATACATACTATTGCATCTAAAATTGATATAATAGCTGCTCTATATCCTTTAATATCAATAGACATCCTTATTGTAGCATCTTAACTTGATATAATACTTGCTCTTTGGCCTTAATATTTATATGATACCCATAATAAAATCTAAAACTGATAAAATATTAACCCTGTGGCCCTTATAGGTAATATACCCAAACTATATCTCCTAAAACTAATATAATTGCTAGACTGTGGCATTTAACATTAATATTTTAATCCATATTATGTCCTCTAAAAATAATGAAATAGCCCTCTTGTCATTTTTAAGTAAAATATCCATATGATAGCAATAAACCCTATAATATAGCATATCCATATGATAGCATATAAATTAACATAATAGCTGACCTCTGGCATTTAATAGTAATCTGTTTGGCTGGGGATGTGGCTCAAGCGGTAATGCGCTGACCTGGCATGCACTGGGTTCGATCCTCAGCACCACATAAAATAAAATAAAGATGTTGTGTCCACTGAAAACTGAAAAAGAAATATTAAAAAAATTCTCTCTCTTCTCTCTTCTCTCTCTCTCTCTCTCTCTCTCTCTCTCTCTCTCTCTCTCTCTCTCTCTCAAAAAAATAGTAATCTTTTATCCAAAGTATAGTACCTAATATAATTCCTTATACTAATAGGATATTCATCACATAGCATATAAAACTAATATAATAACTGAACTTTGGAGCTTTAGTATTAATGTCATATGTATTCTACAACATCTCAAAGTACTGAAAGAGCATATCTGTGCATCCTGTGTATTTTCCATTAATATTTTATCCATACTGTGGCCTGTTAATGGAATATTATAGCTCTTTTTGGCTGTTCATATTAATATCCATTCAATAGCATCTAATGCTAATATAATAGATGCCCTATGGCCTTTAATACTAATTCAGTATCAATACTGTGACCCCTAATACTAAAATAATAATTCTCCTGTGGCCTTTTAATATTACATAATATTAATTTATAGCAATTATATGGATATAATTCCTGCCCTATGGCCTTTAGTACTAATATGATATCCATATCATAGCATCTGTTAATGATCTAAAAGCAGTCCTCTTACCTTTGTACTGTTATTATATTCATATTATAGAATCTGAACTAATATAATTGTTCTCTTATGACTTTTAATTCCTATATTTTTTTTACCATAGCATCTCAATCTAGTATAACATCTCTGTAGCTTTTCATGCTAATGTAATATTCTTACAATTACATCTAAAAGTGATATAATAGCTACCATGTGGTCTTTAATATTGATGTTATATTCATGTTAGATCATTAAAAACTGATAGAGTAGCTTCCCTGTGGCTTTATTAGTAATATGACATTCTTATTACAGCATCTAAAATTGATATAATAGCTCCCTTTAATATTAATATGATATCCATAATAGTGTCCAAAGCTGATATAATATCTGCAATGTGCATTTCCTAGCTAATATGACATCCTTATTAAAGCATTTAAAAACATATGACATCCTTACTAAAGCATTTAAAAACATTATAAGCCAGGAACAGTAGCACATGCCTATAATCCCAGTGGTTTGGGAGGCTGAGACAGGAGAATTGTGAGTTCAAAGCCAGCCTCAGCCACTGTGAGGCATTAAGCAACTCACTGAGACCCTGTCTCTAAACAAACTACAAAATAAGGCTAATGATGTTGCTCAGTGGTCAAGTGCCCCTGAGTTCAATCCCTGATTGATTGATAGATAAATAAATAAATAAAAAAATATAATAGCTGCATAATGATATTTAGTACTATTATTATATCTATACTATAGTATAGAAAATGAATATTATAGCTTCTCTATGGCCTTTTGTATTAATGTAACCATAGCATTGCATTGAAAACTGATATAATAGCAGCCCTGTGGCTTTTAATTCTATTTTGATATACATGTGGCATCTAAAACTGATATAAGAGCTGTCTTATTGCCTTTAATACTAATATAATATCCATATTGTAGCATCTGAAAATAATTTAAAAAACTACACAGTGGTGTTTTATGCTAATATGATATCCCTAGTGTAGAATCCTTACTAAAACAATAGGTGCCTTATAGCCTCTAATACTATTATTATATTCATAGTATGCCTTCTGAAATTGATTTAATAGCTGCACTGTCACTTTTAATATTTCTGTGATATTCATACTATTGATCTGAAAGTAATATCTATTCTGTGGCCTTTGATGCTAATATGATATCATAGTATGGCATTCAAAACTAATATACTGGCAGTCCATTGTTGATTAAAATTAATATATTATTCACATTATATAATCTAAAGCTAAAGCAATTGTACTTACCTTTGTACTGTTATGATATTCATATCATATTGCTGCCCTGTGGTTTTTAATACTATTATAATACCCATATTATAGCATCTAATGCTAATATAATAGCTCTACTGTGGCCTTTAATATTACTGTGATATCCTAGTATAGCATCTAAAACTAAATACAACTACCTTTTTGCCTTTAATTGTTTTAACATTAATATTGTAGCATCATGTTTTCTTATATTAATGTAATATTCATATTTAACATAAAAATTAATAGCTTCCCCGAGGCCTTTAATACTAATATATGTACTATTGCATCTAAAAATAATAAAATTAATCAAATACGTGTCCTAGTGCCCTTTATATTAATATGATGTTGATATTATACCATGTAAGAATGACATAATAGCTTCCCTATGGTCTTTAATAATAATGTGATATTCAGGGGCTGGGGTTGTAGCTCAGTAGTAGAGTGTTTGCCTAGCATGTGTGAGGTGCTGGATTCATTCCTCAACACCACATATAAATAAATAAATAAGTAAATAAATAAAGTGCACCAAAACCTAAAAAATATTAAAAAAATAATAATGTGATATCCATACTATAGCATGTAAAACAAATGTAATAGCTGTCTTGTCCTTAATATACTGTCTGTATTGTAGATTCTAAAACTCATATGATAGATGCCCTGTGGTCTTTAATATAAATGAACTATTCATATAATACCATATTAATATATATAATATATGTCCTATGGCCTTTAATACTAATGCGATAACCATATTTTGCATCTATTACAAATGTAGTAGCTGCCACATGGCCTTTAATAGTAATATGATATCTGTAGGAGCTGGATTTATACCTCAGTGGTAGAGCATTTGCCTTGCACATGTGAGGCACTGGGTTTGATTCTCAGCACCACATAAGATAATAAAATAAAATAAAGATATTGTGTCCATCTTAAAAAAAGAACACCTTTTAATTTGTTCAGAGTCAAATTAAATGTGTGAGTCAAAGTGGAGCTTAGGAAGGTGTGATTGTTAAAACATCATGACCACTAAAGAGATGCTAAATACTTTGCCCAGAGACAATAGGAAAGAAGACTTGAGTGCATCTCAGGAATTGGCGAAACCACCCCAGTTTCAGGCTCAAAGATTTAATTTTTCTTTCTTTTTTTTGTGCCAGAAATTGAACACAGATGTACTTAACCACTGAGTCACATCCTCAGCCTTTTAAAATATTTTATTTAGAGACAGGATCTCACTGAGTTGCTCAGGGCCTTGCTAAATTGCTGAGGCTGACTTTGAACTTGCAATCTCAGCCTCCTAAGCTGCTGGGATTAGAATCAGGCACCACCCTGCAGCTGACCCTTAACTAGGACAGGACCTCCTGGGAAGGGGTACCTGTGCAGTGTCCAGAGGTCATCTGGATGGAGGCAGGAAGCCCCTCCTTATTTTCTGTGCTCAGCCCCTATGGGGAAATGTGTCTACTCTCAGTATACTGACCACCAGCCCCCCTTCCCTTCCACCTATCTGACTTTCTCTTGGATTACTCCAAGCTTGTTCTATGCTCACTTTCTCAAAGGGCCAGCCGGGCCCAGTGGGCATAGGTGAGACACCATGACCAAGTGGAGTATCATCTTCTGTATATTCCTGAGGGACTCTCCCTGCTGAGATTAAAAGAGATATTTTGGCTGTTCCAAGGTGTTGATGGCAAGAGGGGAGCTGAAATGAGGGGTGGTTTGTTCAGCCCTGGACTTTCTGGGATCCAGGGCTTTGGGGACATAAAATATGGGTGGAAAATATTCAAACCATAGTACCATCCTTTTAGATCAAAACATGGGATGATGGGCTCTATTTTAGCTAAAATATGCAAACATATGTTGAATAACCAAAACAGTGAATTTCAGAGGTTGTGCATCAGGACTAGGTAGTGGAACAGCTGTGTCTACAACACTAAACAAGCTAATCAATCAAGAGAATCCAAGCTCAGGATGCATTTGCTACCTGTGGAAAAGAGATGAAATTAAAAGTTGGGATGGGGGTATGAAGCTGTATCATAATGTCCTCTAAGCTAATCAGAGGTGGGTCATGGGGACTCTAATGGCAGTCACCTCCAGGTTCTCCCCTAGATGTGGTTCTGTGGGGATCCTGGAGTTGCCTCCATGTTTGTCTGTTGTATCCCTGGAAGCTCCTATGGATGGACAAAGATGCAGGCCTGGGTTGTTGTGCTTGCATTTTTCTGAGTTTACCACTTTGAAATCTCTTTCCATAGGCAGCAACTGCATACTGAGCCTGAGTTTATTAGCTGCATATACAGGTTTTTCTATTCAGAATTCACTTTTCCCTCTGTGAGGTATGCAATGGTAAGGGCAGTCCAGGTTCCAGACCAGAGTAGAGACCTGGGGGAGCTCAGAGACACAAGGGCCTCCATGGCATAGATTCATAGCAGCTATGCTGTTTGTTTACCCATTGAAGCACATCCTGATTGCTTAAGCTGTTGGGGCATTGTGTATAGAACTACGATATGTAATTGCATGCTGTTATCTAGATATACATTTTTTAAAGAGAGAGAGAGAGAGAGAGAGAGAGAGAGAGAGAGAGAGAGAATTTTTTAATATTTATTTTTTAGTTATTGCCGGACACAACATCTTTGTTTGTATGTGGTGCTGAGGATCGAACCCAGGCTGCACGCATGCCAGGTGAGCGCGCTACCACTTGAGCCACATCCCCAGCCCTAGATATACATTTTTGAGGAAGTTTTCTCTATTTTTAGGATTGTGTGGTGACACCATGTCTAACTTTAGGGAAAATGCCTAGTTTTTTTGATAGTGTTGAACTGTTGTGTGCTCTTACAGCAATGCATAAGAGTGCCTGTGGCTGCTCATCATCCTCATGGCTGATACTACCCTTAGTAAAGACCGTAGCAGCTCGGTAGGTGTGCAGTGCACCTTGGGGTCTTAGTTTGTGCTTTCCTCATGACAGGTGATACTAAGAATCATTTCTATGCTTCTTTGCCATGTCATATATTTCTTGTGAGTTGTCTGTTCATGTCTTTACCTATTATGTTGTCTTATTGTTGAATATCTCACTATATTTTTTTTACACAAGTTTGTTTTAGACATATATCTTCCAAATATTCCCCCAGTGTTTGACTTGTTTTTTCATTTTCCTTATATGATTTTTTTTTACAGAGAAATTTACTACAGTCCACATCAGATTTTCTTTCATGGATTTCTTGTTGTTATTGTTTGTTTGCTTGGTAGCTGGTATTGAACCCAGAGGAGCTTAAATACTGAGCCACATCCCCAGCTGTTATGGATTTTTTTGCGGGGGCTACATATAAAACCTTATTGTGAGGACTGTTGGACTGAGAGCTTAACTACATTATCCAGAATTCTTGTTGGGGTGTGTTGCCCAGGTGAGTATGCAGCCTGTAACTCCCAGAGGCCTCCCAAGTGAGGCCTGTGCATTATGCAGGTCAGACTACAATACCTATGATTCCTGGGGACACACTAGTGAATGTGTTTCCTGCAATTCCAGGAGGCTTCCACAGTGAGGTCTTCAGTACCAAGGCAAGCATGTGGCCTTCATTTCTCATAGCCCTTGCAGTAGGGGCATGTAGGCAAAACACTGGAGTACCTTATTCAGAATTTTCTGGGGGGGAATCACAGTTTTAGTATCTGCAATAGTGAGGGCTACAGGGTAGGGAGCTGAACTACACTACCTAGAATTTTTGGAGGTGCCTGTGTCCATGTGGCCTGGAACTCTCAGAGGCTTCCACAGTGAGGGCTATGGAGGCAGAAGACAGGACTATGCTACCCAGAATCTCTGTAGGCCTGCAGCACCAAGACACCTACCTTTTGAATACTGCTGGGGAAAGCTTTGGATTGCACTATACAGACTTCCAGGGGTGTCTAGGCAGGCTTGTGCTACACAGATCCCAGAGCTTTGATGGTGAAGTCCACTTAGGTAGGATGGACTGCACAACCCAGAATAATCAATGGCTTACAGCTCTCAGAGACCTCTGTGGTCAGGGCTGACTGAGTAGAACTGACTACAATACTCAGAATTCCTGGGGGCTCTGAGCTCTAAGTAGTCACTGTAGAGTTGAACATAGTACCAGGCTATAATATCCATGATCCTTGGGGGCTTGCAGCTCCCAGAATCCACTGTAGTGATGGCTGCATTGGCAGAACACCAGACTACACTGTCCAAAATACCTATGGATGCCTGAGAGACTGTGTGGCCTGCGATTTGTAGAGACCTCTGTAGGGAGTGGGGGCTGCATTATAGAGACTGGATTACACTGCCCAGAATTCTGTGTGGGTGTATGAGGGTGAATGTGCTACTTGAAGCCCCCATAGGCTTCTGGAGTGAGGGCTGAATGGCCAGAATGCCAGACTACACTGTTCAGAATCACTAGGGATGCCTGAGTAGCCTGCAGCTCACAGAGACCTCTGCAGCTGGGCTGCATTGTAGAATACACTACACTGCACTACCCTGAATCCTGAGGGTATGAGGGTAAATGTGCTACTTGTAGCGTCTAGGCTTTTTGGGTGAGGGCTGCATGGGTAGAACACCAGAATCCCCTTTGAGGGTCCTCCAGGGTGCCTGGGCCAGCACATGGCATACAGCTTTCATCATCCTGAAGGGCAAAGACTGTGTGAGCAGAGCACCAGACTACACTTGTCTAGAATCCCTGAGAACCCTGAATCTGTGTATCCTGCAGCTCCAAGAGGCATCCACGGTGAGAGCTGGACAGGCAGGACAGACTGAATGATCTAGAATGCTCTCAGAGGCTACTGGGAATTTGGTCTGAGCTCAGGTTCTTCTGCCCTCCTACAGTGTTCACCCTGGGCTGGGAATTAACAGAGTTTATTAAAGTCTCTGATTCTAAAATGGGCCAGACCCTGGCTGTCACTCTGTCTCAAAGACTACATTTCCCAGAAGCCTTTGTGGTGGTCTATTTCTGGCATCTGCCCTTGGGTGCCTGAGTGAGGGTCTAGAATCCCTGTGGAAGCCTTCCTCTGCCCACCTGACTCAGGCTGCTGCAGCCCTTGGCCTGGTGGAGTGCAGGGAGGGGGTCTCCTGGACTCCATTTCTCCTCTCCTGAGATTCTACTCTACATGGTGCCACATCCAGATCTAGTTACAGCAGTGGGAACAGATTTTATTGAGTAACTGCTGAGGGTGGAAGAATGTGCTGACATTCGCCAGGGAGCTGTAAGGGGTGTGGTCAAGAAGGGGTGGGGCCTCACCGCCATCTTTAATGCTGCCTCCCTGAGAGTGAGGAGAGCTGGCTTCCCACTCAGGACCAACCGGGGAGAGCCCCAGCTCACTGGAATGTTGGGTCACTCCACAGAGAGGGGCAGAGCTCCCTTTTCAGAGCAGATTGAGAGAGACACCCAGGTGGGTCATGCCTCCAGGGACTCCTGGAGCTCCCTTCTCAGAGCAGCCTCAGCGGACTCTTGGCTTAGAGATTTCGTGAGTCAAGGCTCTAGGAATGCCTAGGGTCCCTTTGTCCTCAGAACAGCCTGAGGGGGACGCATATCTTGGGGACCCTCATGTGGCATGTTTCTAGGGTTTCCAGGGTTTCCTGAGGGAGATGCCAGGGTTGGGGACCCTCACAGGTCATGTATCTAAGTAGGCCCAGGGTTCCCTTCTCAGAGCACTCTGGAGGAGACACCAGTGTGGGGACTCTCTTGGGTCACGTCTCTAGGGATGCCCGGGGTTCTCTTCTCTTCAGAGTGGTCTGAGGAAGACTCCTGGTCTGGGGATCCTCATTGGTCGGGTCTCTAGGGACTTCCGGGGTTCCGTTCTCCTCAGAGCAACCTCAAGGAGATGCCTGGTGTTGGGCGGCCCTATTTTGTATTATAGAGACAGGGTTTCGCTGAGTTGCTTCGTGCCTTGCTTTTGCTGAGAGTGGTTTTGAACTCAAGATTCTTCTGCCTCAGCCTTCTGAGCCGCTTAAGTTTAAATATATTCCTTCTAACAAAGCCAGAATTTATTAAAAATACATCCCCTGTATTTTTAATAATGAACCACATTTTTTTCTTTAATCTTTGCTTAGTGTAGTTTAAATTTTTTTTTTTTTAGTTGTAGAAGGGCAAAATACATTTATTTTATTTATTTTCATGTGGTGCTGAGGATCAAACCCAGTGCCTCACACATGCTAGGCAAGCACTCTACCACTGAGCTATCACTGCCACACATTTTTCTTTTGGTGCAGAGTTTAATTAGCAAGAAGCCACCCCTCCAGGACCCTCTTGCTAAGGCCTCCCCCTCCAGACCCTGCCTCTTCTCCAGACCCCACACATATTCTTTGGCCCTGCCTGTCCTCCTGAACCACCTTCCCCCTCCTTCCTACCCTGTCTCTCTACATCCTACTCCTGTTCTAGGGCCTGTCCCTCCCTCAGGTCTCACCCATCTGCCAGGCCCTGCACCCTTGTGGCTCATTATATCTCTCCTTCAGACCCTGTTTCTCCTCCAGATCTTTCCCTTCTTCCTGTCCTGCCCCTCCTCCAGACCTCACCCTCCTCTTTTTAATTTTTTTTTTATTGCACGTGGACACAATGCCTTTATTTTGTTTATGTATTTTTATGTAGTGCTAAGGTTTGAACCCATTGCCCCACACATTCTAGGCAAGCCCTCTACCATGGAGCCATAAATGCAGCCCAATCCTCCTCTTTAAGACCCTTCCTCTTCTCCAGACCCCACCCATGTTCCAGGCTCCCTCCTCCTCCTGCCATTCCCTCCACCTCCTCCAAACTCTGTCTCTGCTAGTCTAGGATGAGCAGCTCCCTGGCTGCTGTGCTAATTGGCAGTATATTTGTCATGGTGCACAAATAATGTCTGTTGTGTAAACAATGACATCCTGCATTTGATGAATTATCGTGACTGTATCAGAATTCGATATACCATAAAATAACTTTAGAAAAGTCACCTTTCTCTCTTTTTATTTTCTCTATAGATCATGAAATAAAATCAGAATTTGTTAAAGGGCAAATGACAGTCAGCCTTGAGCCCTGATGATCCCAGGATTCCATCCAGTGGGGGAACTCCAAGTACCAGTCCAAGGTTTTGTATGCTAATTGATTCATTTTCTTATTTTAGAGTTATTTTGTAATATAATTCCCCATGGCCTCCGGGTCTCCAGTTCTGTGCAGTAGGTTTTTCCAATTCAATTTTGATTAATATTCTTTCAGTTTTCTTCAGAATTCTTAAAATATTTTTTTAGTTGTCAGTGGATCTTTTTATTTTATTTATTTTGTTTATTTATCTGTGGTGCTGAGGATTGAACCCAGGGCCTGACACATGCCAGGCAAATGCTCTGCCTTTGCGCCACATTCTAGACCTTTATAGAATTTTTAATTCTGTGGACTTCTATTTTTTTATAAGGAATATTTTAAAAATTACTTTTAGCTTACTTTGTTTTTGATTGAGAGAATTGGCTTTTTTGAGAGAATTTTATTGTTTGAAAATGTTCATAATCAAATGATTTTAATTATTTTTCACTTACTAAGTTATCTTTGGAGACAGGATGTGTAGCTCAGTAGCAGAGCACTTGCCTGGCATGTGAGAGGCCATAGAGTCCATCCCAACACCACACACACAGATGTCTTTGACAGGACTCAAGTATGAGAGGTATGGTTTAAAAAGATCATGTATTGGGGCTGGGGTTGTGCTTAGCAGTAGAGTACTCGACTAGCATGTGTGAGGCCCTGGGTTTGATCCTGGGTACCACATAAAAATAAGTAAATAAAACAAAGGTATTGTGTCCAACTACAACTAAAAATAAAGATTTTTTAAAAAGGTCATGTATTTCCACATACATACATATGCCACTGTGGCATATGTATGTATGTGGAAATATGAAATAATTTCATATGAAATTATTCTAAGAAAATTTCAAATCAGTTTTAAAAGAGAAGAGGGATGATATTTTTAATGTCAGCTATTGATATTTCATGATATTTAAAACCACTATAGATGAAATTTCCTGAGATACAAATCATTACAAAATGTAAGAGACCAGTCAGTAGCTGCTTTTTTTTTGCAATTCAGATACATTTACTAAAAATAAGCTTTTTTTAAAAAAAGATATTTTTTCTTCTTTAAAATTTAGAAAGCATTTCCATATGTCCTATTAAAGTTCTACATTCATCAGAAAGTTCTCTTATTCCTTGCATACAAAGGTATGGGCCTTCTAATGAGCATGATACTTTATGTTGTCAGGAATTCTTGTGAGAGAACTCTTTGTTTTGCCTCTGTTCAAAATCTTATTTAAAAATGTATCAGTTTGCTTTTGATTTCAGAAATTTGACTTTCTTTTGAAATTATGTATTTATTAGTATTTAGAGTTATGACATGTGGGAAATGCCATGATTACATTTTATCCTAATGTTATCCTAATGTTGTGTTAATAATTTGCTAAGCTAGGTTATGTTCATTTTTCTTATCAACAGTCAATAAAGCCTTTTTGTTGTTTTGATGGTATGCTTAATGTGAACATGCTTTATGATATGACACCACTGTTCATGATGATTTAGGTATGCAATACACTATAAGGATAGTATTTTGATTCTGAGAGTCTCAAGTGTTTTAAGTCCAACATGTTTCCTTAAGAGGAATGATTGTTCATTTTCTATTTGATTACACAAATAAGACACAATTTTTTTTCCTTTTGTGGTTCTGAGGGTTGGTCCTAGGGCCTCCTGCATGCTAGGAAATCTTTCTACCACTGAGCTACATTCCCAGCCCCATAGATCCTTTAGTTGTCATTAGCTTCATGATGAGCTAGTGACAATAAAATTACTTAGAATTTCAACTAGATTTAGACTCATCCAAGAGTTTGGGCATCCATAGCTCCTTGTGATTTCTAAAATGTAGAGTTTCCCACAACACAGCAGCATCTAATATCACTCCTGGACTGATCTGACACCTCTGCTTCTCTTGGCTCACCACTTTCTGTAGAGGTCTTGGAGGAAATGGATGTTCTTTGACTATTTGTCCCAGTGACAAATATTTGATTATATTGCTGCTAAAATCTATGCACAGAAATAAAATAGAGACAAGGATTCTTTGGGATAAGTGATTCAGTCACAGTGAGTCAGTTTGCAATTAGAACATTTTTTTTATAAAGTCACTGTTTCAGGAAAGTTAAACCATGAGTTGAAATAAAATCTCCAAAATGTCATTTTTTTTCCTCTGTAGTGATCACATTTTAAGAAGGAAAACCTAGAACCTAGTGATAGCATAAACATATAATAAGTTAACATATGTTATTACTTCAACATGAAATATGTAAAAGAGGCATATACTTTGAATTAAAAAATTTTTTTAGGTGTAGTTGGACAAAATGCCTTCATTTTCATTTATTTATTTTTATGTGGTGCTAAGGCTCAAACCTAGCACCTCACACATGCTAGGTGAGTTCTCTATCACTGAGCTACAACCCCAGCCCACAGATTTTGAATTTTATATTACTTTGAACTATTTGATTTTTGTGTTATAAATGTTCATAATAAAATACAGAACTAGCTAAGAGTGTCAGTTACTAGTAATAACTGTATGAATAATTAAACAAGTAGGTGTTTGAGAAAATATAACCATGTCCTAAGGTTTTACTTTAGAGTAGTTTAATCTTTTTGGGGGGAGGGTACTGGGTATTGAATCCATGGGTGCTAACCCTAACCCTTTGGCCTTTAATATTAATAGTTATCCATACTATTGCATCAAAAAGTGATATAATAACTGCCCTGTGGACTTTAATACTAATATAAAATCAATACTATAAAATTTAAGTGATATAAATGCTACCTTGTGACTTTAAATACTTACATGATATCCAACTATTAGAAAATTGATAAAATAGCCTCCCTGTGGCAATTCATACTAATGTAATATACTTATTCTAGATTCTAATGCTTAAAAAAAGCAGGAAAGTGACATTTAACATCAGTACTATAACATGACAAACTAGTGAAATAGATTACCTGTGGAATTTAATACTAATATAATATCCTAATACACTATGTAAAATAAATATGATAGCTCTACTGTATCTTTTAATACTGATGTTATATCCATTCTATAGTATTTTATACTAATATATTAGCTGTCCAGTGAACTTCATGCCAACATGATATCCTTATTGTAGCATCTAATGCTAATATAATAATATCTTCCCTGTGACCTTTAATATTTACTCATACTATTGATATTATAATGTAATATCCAGATTATAGCATCTAAGACTAATATACTATCAGCCCAGTGAATTCCAGTAATAGTAAAATCTCCACAGGGAAGCACATAAACTTAATATAAGAGCTGTTTTGTGTCTTTTCATGATCATATGATATCTATAATATGCAATCTAAAAGTAACAGTATCTGACTTTGGTTTTTAATATTAATGTAATATACATACTATAGCATCCTAAAGTACTATAGCAGCTGCCCTGTGGTCTTTAATACTTTTATAATGTCCATATTATAGCACATAAATACAATATAATATCTGAATTTTGGTCCTTACTACTAATATCCATATAATAGCATCTAAAAGCAATAAAATATGTGCCCTATGGGCTATAAATGTCATATGATAGCCATACCAAAGCATCTAATACTAATATAATAGCTGCCCTGTAGCCTTTAACTTTAGTATAATATCAAAACTTTGTCCTCTGAAACTCACAAAATAGCTGTCCTGTAGCCTTTTAATACTAATTTTATCCATATGTAGCATCATTATAATCTCCATGTAGCCTTTTATTCTAATATTACATTCATACTGTAGACTCTAAAATGAATAAAATAGCTTCCTTTTTGCCTTCAAGAGTAATATGATATGCACTATAGTACCTAGAAAATATTATAATAGCTTTCCTGTGGTCTTGAATACTAATAATATGCATGCTATAGTACCTAAGAGTAATATGTGCCTGTTGTGTTTAATATTAAAGATGTCCATACTATACCTTCCAAAAACTAATATAATAGCTGCACTGTGACCTGTAATATTAACATAATATCGATACCCTAACATCTAAAACTGACATAATAGCTGCCGGGTAGCCTTTAATATTGAGATAAAATCTGTGCCCTCTGAAATTAAAGTAATAGCTTCAAGTGATGTTTTAATACTGATAGTGCATACATACTATAGCACCAAAACTGATAATATAGCAGCGTTGTAGAATTTCATAGTAATATAATAATTATAACAGAATATAAAACTTTAATATTAATAAAATATCTATACTGTTGATCTAAATCTGATGAAATGGCTGCCTGTAATCTACAATAGCCATACAATATCCATACCAAAGCTTCTAAAACTAGAATAATAGTGCCCTGTGGCCTTTAATGCTAATAGGTATTCATACTAGAGTATTTAAAGCTGATACAAAAGCTGAATTGTGGTCTTCCATATCAATGCAATGTCAATATTATAGCATATTGAACTAATTTAGTAGCTTCCCTATGACATTTATAAGCCAATATAATATCTAACTTGTTCACTTTAATACTAACATATTTGTATTGTAGCCTGTGAAACTGATATAATAGCTAATTTATCATCTAAAAGTAATATAGTAGCTGTCCTGTAACTTTAAAACTATTACAATTTTTATAGTATAGCATCAAAATTGATATAATAGCTTCCCAGTGGCTTTTATATTAATATGATATCTGTGCTACAGTATATCCAATACTAATAAAATAGTGGCACTGTGGCTTTAAATACCAATATGATATCCATGCTACTGCAACTCAAGCTAACATAATAGATGATTTATGTCTTTTAATCTTACTATAATATCCCTATAATAGCACATATTACATAACAGATGATTTCTGGCTTTAAATATTAATATTATATCCATAATATAGCATCTTCAATTAATATTACACATGTCTTGTGACCTTAGGACTCATTATATCCATAGTGTTGGATTTAAAACTAGTATAATAGATACCTTGTGGACTTTAATACTATGCTATCCATACTGTAGCTCCTAAACTTAATATAGTAGCTGCCTGGGCCCATTAATATGATATGTAATATGATAAACATATTGTGCTCTTTAAAACTAAAGTAGTAACTGTTCTGTGGCCTTTAATGCTGATATAATATACCATGAAAAACTAATGTAATAACTTCCTTATGTCCTTTAATATTGATAGTATAGCATCCAAAACTAATATGATAGCTGTCCTCTAGACTTTAATACCATAATATTCATACTGTGACCTCTAAATTTAATATAATAGCTGTCTTGTGGCCTTTATTACTGGTTTGTTATTCATACTATAGCATGGAAACCTGATTAAATAACTGTTCTGTGGCCTTTAATATTAATAGGATTTCATATTATAGCAAAAAATGATATCAGAGGTCTTTATTACTAATAGATGCAAACTATAATATCTAAAACATGTAAGTAGCTGTGCAATAGAATTTAATACCAAGTGACATTCATGCTAAAGCATGTTAAACTAATAGCTCCCCTGTAGCTTTTGATACTAATATTATAGCCTCCAAAACTGGTGTAATACATGTCCTGTGGCCTTTAATATTATTGTTATATCATTCCTATAACCTGTGAAGCTAATTTAATAAGTTTCTTATGAAATTTAATATTCATTTAATATCCATATTATAAATCTAAAACTGATAAATATGTGCTTCATATAAAAATGGTAAATAGGTTCTATAGTATTAATATGATATTGTATCACCTAAACTAATATAGTATCAGCTTTGTGGCCATAAAACTAATATGATATTTATAGGATAGTATTAAAATCAATATACTGCCATGTTGACTTTAATGCTAACATGATATCCATACTTGAGTATATAATAGTACATAATTATTGACCTGGAGTGTTTAATTCTAAAATGATATTCATATTGGAACATCTGAAACGGATGCAATAGTTGTTCTGTGGCCTTTGATATTTCTATGATATCCATCCTATAGTATCCAAAGCTAATAAAATATATTAGCTACCTGTGGCCTTTAATATTAATATAATATCCATACTGCAGCATTTAAAATAATAGATACACTGTGGCCTTAATACCAAATAATCGGTTTGGATATGCTCATGTGTGAGACAATGTAAGGAAGTTTAAAGGTGAAATGATGGGTTATGAGAGCCTTAACCCAAATTAGTAATCCTCTGACAGGAATTAACTGAGTGGCAACTGCAGGCTGATAGTGTGTAGCTGGAGGAGGTGGGTCATTGAGGCTGTGCCTTTGGCGTACATATTTGGTGAGCTGAGGTTAGGTTCTCTGCTTCCTGATCACCACTTTCCTTCACCACTCTCTTCTGCCCCACCTTAAGCCCCAAGGAATAGAGTTGGCCATCTATTGGCTGAGATCTCTGAAACTGTGAGCTTCTAAATGAACTTTTCCTCCTTTAAAATTGTTCTTGTCAGGTCCTTTGGTCAAAGCAGCGAAAAAGATGACAGAAATAATAATATTCATGTCATAGATCTAAAATAAATACAATAGTTGCCCTGATGCCTTTAATGCTAATATGATATTAAGAGTGTAACATCTAAAACTGATATATAATAGTTTCCCTGTGACATTTAATGTTAATGTAATATTCATGCCATAATATCCAAAAGTAACATTATAGCCTCCCCATAGCCCGTTATACTAAAGTAATATCCATATTATAGCATTTCAAGCTAATATAATATCTTCCCTGTGGCCCTTAAAGCTAATGTAATACATACTATTGCATCTAAAATTGATATAATAGCTGCTCTGTATCCTTTAATATCAATAGATATCCTTATTATAGCATCTTAACTTGATATAATACTTGCTCTTTGGCCTTAATATTTATATGATACCCATAATAGAATCTAAAACTGATAAAATATTAACCCTGTTGCCCTTATAGGTAATATACCCAAACTATATCTCCTAAAACTAATATAATTGCTAGACTGTGGCATTTAACATTAATATTTTATCCATATTGTGCCCTCTAAAACTAATGAAATAGCCCTCTTGTCATTTTAAGTAAAATATCCATAAGATAGCAATAAACCCTATAATATAGCATATCCATATGATAGCATATAAAGTTAACATAATAGCTGACCTCTGGCATTTAATAGTAATCTGTTTGGCTGGGGATGTGGCTCAAGCGGTAATGCACTGACCTGGCATGCACTGGGTTCGATCCTCAGCACCACATAAAATGAAATAAAGATGTTGTGTCCACTGAAAAGTGAAAAAGAAATATTAAAAAATTCTCTCTCTCTCTCTCTTCTCTCTTCTCTCTCTCTCTCTAAGAAAAAATAGTAATCTCTTCTCCAAAGTATAGTACCTAAACTAATATAATTCCTTATGCTAATAGGCTAGTCATTGCATAGCATATAAAACTGAACTTTGGAGCTTTAATATTAATGTCATATGTATTCTACAACATCTCAAAGTACTGAAAGAGCATCCCTGTGCATGCTGTGTATTTTCCATTAATATTTTATCCATACTGTGGCCTGCTAATGGAATATTATAGCTCTTTGTGGCTGTTCATATTAATATCCATTCAATAGCCTCTAATGCTAATATAATAGATTCCCTATGGCCTTTAATACTAATTCAGTATCAATACTGTGACCCCTAATACTAAAATAATAATTCCCTGTGGCTTTTTAATATTATACATAATATTCATTTATAGCAATTATATGGATATAATTCCTGCCCTATGGCCTTTAGTACTAATATGATATCCATATCATAGCATCTGTTAATGATTTAAAAGCAGTCCTCTTACCTTTGTACTGTTATGATATTCATATTATAGAATCTGAACTAATATAATTGTTCTCTTAAGACCTTTAATTCCTATATTTTTACCATAGCATCTCAATCTAGTATAACATCTCTATAGCTTTTCATGCTAATGTAATATTCTTACAATTACATCTAAAAGTGATATAATAGCTACCATGTAGTCTTTAATACTGATGTTATATTCATGTTAGATCATTAAAAACTGATAGAGTAGCTTCCCTGTGGCTTTATTAGTAATACAACATTCTTATTACAGCATCTAAAATTGATATGATAGCTGCCTTTAATATTAATATGATATCCATAATATAGTGTCCAAAGCTGATATAATATCTGCAATGTGCATTTCATAGCTAATATGATATCCTTATTAAAGCATTTAAAAACATATGACATCCTTACTAAAGCATTTAAAAACATTATAAGCCAGGCGCAGTGGCACATGCCTGTAATCCCAGTGGTTTGGGAGGCTGAGATAGGAGAATTGTGAGTTCAAAGCCAGCCTCAGCCACTGTGAGTCTTTAAGCAACTCACTGAGACCCTGTCTCTAAACAAACTACAAAATAGGGCTGATGATGTTGCTCAGTGGTCAAGTGCCCCTGAGTTCAATCCCTGATTGATTGATAGATAGATAAATAAATAAATAAATAAATAAAATATAATAGCTGCATAATGGTATTTAATACTATTATTATATCTATACTTTAGTATTGAAAATGAATATTATAGCTTCTCTGTAACCTTTTGTATTAATGTAACCATAGCATTGCATTGAAAACTGATATAATAGCAGCCTGTGTCTTTTAATTGTATCGTGATATACATGTGGCATCTAAAACTGATATAAGAGCTGTCTTATTGCCTTTAATAGTAATATAATATCCATATTGTAGCATCTAAAAATAATTTAAAAAACTACACAGTGGTGTTTTATGCTAATATATATCCCTAGTGTAGAATCCTTACTAAAACAACAGGTGCCTTATAGCCTCTAATACTATTATTATATTCATAGTATGCCTTCTGAAATTGATTTAATAGCTGCACTGTCACTTTTAATATTTCTATGATATTCATACTATTGATCTGAAAGTAATATCTATTCTGTGGCCTTTGATGCTAATATGATATCATACTATGGCATTCAAAACTAATATACTGGCAGTCCATTGTTGATTAAAATTAATATAGTATTCACATTATATAATATAAAGCTAAAGCAATTGTACTTACCTTTGTACTGTTATGATATTCATATCATATTGCTGCTTTGTGGTCTTTAATACTATTATAATACCCATACTATAGCATCTAATGCTAATATAATAGCTCTACTGTGGCCTTTAATATTACTGTGATATCCTAGTATAGCATCTAAAACTAAATACAACTACCTTTTTGCCTTTAATTGTTTTAACATTAATCTTGTAGCATCATGTTTTTTATATTAATGTAATATTCATATTTAACATAAAAAATTAATAGCTTCCCTGAGGCCTTTAATACTAATATATGTACTATTGCATCTAAAAATAATAAAATTAATCAAATATATGTCCTAGTGCCCTTTATATTAATATGATGTTGATATTATACCATGTAAGAATGACATAATAGCTCCCCTATGGTCTTTAATAATAATGTGATATTCAGGGGCTGGGGTTGTAGCTCAGTAGTAGAGTGTTTGCCTAACATGTGTGAGGTGCTGGATTCATTCCTCAACACCACATGTAAATAAATGAATAAATAAATAAAGTTCATTAAAACCTAAAAACATTAAAAAAATAATAATGTGATATCCATCGATCCCCAGCACCACCGAAAAAAAAAAATGTGATATCCATACTATAGCATGTAAAACAAATGTAATAGCTGTCTTGTCCTTAATATACTCTCTGTAGTATAGATTCTAAAACTAATACGATGGATGTCCTCTGGTCTTTAATATAAATGAACTATTCATACTATACCATATTAATATATGTATATATATATAATATATGTCCCATGGCCTTTAATACTAATGTGATAACCATATTTTGCATCTATTACAAATGTAGTAGCTGCCACATGGCCTTTAATAGTAATATGATATCTGTAGGAGCTGGATTTATACCTCAGTGGTAGAGCATTTGCCTTGCACATGTGAGGCACTGGGTTTGATTCTCAGCACCACATAAGATAATAAAATAAAATAAAGATATTGTGTCCATCTTGAAAAAAGAACACCTTTTAATTTGTTCAGAGTCAAATTAAATGTGTGAGTCAAAGTGGAGCTTAGGAAGGTGTGATTGTTAAAACATCATGACCACTAAAGAGATGCTAAATACTTTGCCCAGAGACAATAGGAAAGAAGACTTGAATGCATCTCAGGAATTGGAAAACCACCTCAGTTTCAGGCTCAAAGATTTAAATTTTCTTTCTTTTTTGTGCCAGAAATTGAACTCAGAGGTATTTAACCACTGAGTCATATCCTCAGCCTTTTAAAATATTTTATTTAGAGACAGGATCTCACTGAGTTGCTCAGGGCCTTGCTAAATTGCTGAGGCTGACTTTGAACTTGCAATCTCAGCCTCCTAAGCTGCTGGGATTAGAATCAGGCACCACCCTGCAGCTGACCCTTGACTAGGACAGGACCTCCTGGGAAGGGGTACCTGCGCAGTGTCCAGAGGTCATCTGGATGGAGGCAGGAAGCCCCTCCTTATTTTCTGTGCTCAGCCCTATGGGGAAAGGTGTCTACTCTCAGTATACTGACCGCCAGCCCCCCTTCCCTTCCACCTATCTGACTTTCTCTTGGATTACTCCAAGCTCGTTCTATGCTCACTTTCTCAAAGGGCCAGCTGGGCCCAGTGGGCATAGGTGAGACTGTAAAATGAATAAAATAGCTTCCTTTTGGCCTTCAAGAGTAATATGATATGCACTATGGTGTCTAGAAAATATTATAATACCTTCCCTGTGGTCTTTAATCACTAAATGATATCCATGCTATAGTACCTAAGACTAATAGGTGCCTGTTGTGTTTAATATTAAAGATGTTCGTATTATACCTTCCAAAAACTAATATAATAGATGCTCTGTGACCTGTAATATAAACATAATATCCATACTGTAGCATCTAAAACTAACATAATAGCTACCTGGTAGCCTTTAATATTGAGATAAAAACTGTGGCCTCTGAAATTAATGTAATAGCTGTCAAGTGATGTTTTAATACTGATAGTGCATACATACTATAGCACCAAAACTGATAATATAGCAGCCCTGTAGAATTTCATAGTAATACAATAATTATAACAGAATATAAAACTTTAATATTAATAAAATATACTGTTGATCTAAATCTGATGAAATGGCTGCCTGTAATCTATAATAGCCATACAATATCCACACCAAAGCTTCTAAAACTAGAATAATAGTGCCCTGTGGCCTTTAATGCTAATAGGTATTCATACTACAGTATTTAAAGCTGATACAACAGCTGAATTGTGGTCTTCCATATCAATACAATGTCAATATTATAGCATATTGAACTAATTTAGTAGCTTCCCTATGACATTTATATGCCAATATAATATCTAACCTGTTCACTTTAATACTAACATGATATTTGTACTGTAATGTCTGAAACTGATATAATAGTTAATTTATCATCTAAAAGTAATATAGTAGCTGCCCTGTAATTTTAAAACTATTACAATTTTCATAGTATAGCATCAAAATTAATATAATAGCTTCCCAGTGGCTTTTATATTAATATGATATCTGTGCTACAGTATATCCAATACTAATAAAATAGTGGCACTGTGGCTTTAAATACCAATATGATATCCATGCTACTGCAACTCAAGCTAACATAATAGATGATTTATGTCTTCTAATCTTACTATAATATCCCTATAATAGCATATATTACATAATAGATGATTTCTGGCTTTAAATATTAATATTATATCTATAATAGAGCATCTTAAATTAATATTACATATGTCCTGTGTCCTTATGACAAATATTATATCCATACTGTTGGATTTAAAACTAGTATAATAGATACCTTGTGGACTTTAATACTATGCTATCCATACTTTAGCTCCTAAACTTAATATAGTAGCTGCCAGGGCCCTTTAATATGATATGTAATATGATAAACATATTTTGCTCTTTAAACCTAAAGTAATAACTGCTCTATGGCCTTTAGTGATAATATAATATACTATGAAAAACTAATGTAATAACTTCCTTGTGTCCTTTAATATTGATAGTATAACATCCAAAACTAATATGATAGCTGCCCTCTAGACTTTAATATCATAATATTCATACTGTGACCTATAAATTTAATACAATAGCTGTCTTGTGGCCTTCATTACTGGTTTGTGATTCCTAGTATAACATGGAAAACTGATTAAATAACTGTTCTGTTAAATAACTATAATATCTAAAACATGTTAGTAGCTGTGCAATAGAATTTAATACTAAGTGACATCCATGCTAAAGCGTGTTAAACTAATAGCTCCCCTGTAGCTTTTCATACTAATATTATAACCTCTAAAACTGATGTAATAGATGTCCTGTGGCCTTTAATATTAATGTTACATCATTCCTATAACCTGTGAAGCTAATTTAATAAGTTTCTTATGAAATTTAATATTCATTTAATATCCATATTATAAATCTAAAACTGATAAATATAAATACGTGATAAATATGTGCTTCATATAAAACTGGTAAATAGGTCCTATAGTATTAATATGATATTGTATCACCTTAAACTAATATAATATCAGCTTTGTGGCCATTAAACTAATATGATATGTACAGGATAGAATTAAAATCAATGTACTGCCATGTTGACTTTAATGCTAACATGATATCCATACTTGAGTATCTAATAGTTCATAATTATTGATCTGGAGTGTTTAATTCTAATATGATATTCATATTGGAACATCTGAAACTGATGCAATAGTTGTCCTGTGGCCTTTGATATTTCTATGATATCCATCCTATAGTATCCAAAGCTAATGAAATATATTAGCTACCCCGTGGCCTTTAATATTAATATAATATCCATACTGCAGCATTTAAAATAATAGATGCACTGTGGCCTTAATACCAAATAATCGGTTTGGATATGCTCATGTGTGAGACAATGTAAGGAGGTTTAAAGGTGAAATGATGGGTTACGAGAGCCTTAACCCAAATTAGTAATCCTCTGACAGGAATTAACTGATTGGAAACTGCAGACGGATAGTGTGTAGCTGGAGGAGGTGGGTCATTGAGGCTGTGCCTTTGGGGTACATATTTGGTGAGCTGAGCTTAGGTTCTCTGCTTCCTGATCACCACTTTCCTTCATCACACTCTTCTGCCCCGCCTTAAGCCCCAAGGAATAGAGTTGGCCATCTATTGGCTGAGATCTCTGAAACTGTGAGCCTCTAAATGAACTTTTCCTCCTTTAAAATTGTTCTTGTCAGGTCCTTGGGTCAAAGTAGCAGAAAAGATGACGGAAATAATAACATACATGTCATAGATCTAAAATAAATACAATAGTTGCCTTGATGCCTTTAATACTAATATGATATTAAGAGTGTAACATCTAAAACTGATATATAATAGTTTCCCTGTGACATTTAATGTTAATGTAATATTCATTCCATAACATACAAAACTAACATTAGAGCCTCCCTATAGCCTTTTATACTAAAGTAATATCCGTATTATAGCATTTCAAGCTAATATAATATCTTCCCTGTGGCCCTTGCAGCTAATGTGATACATACTATTGCATCTAAAATTGATATAATAGCTGCTCTGTATCCTTTAATATCGATAGACATCCTTATTATAGCATCTTAACTTGATATAATGGTTGCTCTTTGGCCTTAATATTTATATGATACCCATAAGAGCATCCAAAACTGATAAAATATTAGCCCTGTGGCCCTTATAGGTAATATGATACCCAAACTATATCTCCTAAAACCAATATAATAGCCAGATTGTGGCATTTAACATTAATATTGTACCCATATTATGCCCTCTAAAAGTAATAAATAGCCCTCTTGTCATTTTAAGTAAAATATCCATATGATAGCAATAAACCATATGATATAGCATATCCATATGATAGCATATAAAGTTAACATAATAGCTGACCTCTGGCATTTAATAGTAATCTGTTGGGCTAGGGATGTGGCTCAAGCAGTAATGCGCTGACCTGGCATGCACAGGGTGCTGGGCTTGATTCTCAGCACCACATAAAATAAAATAATGATGTTGTGTCCACTGAAAACTGAAAAATAAATATTAAAAACTTCTCTCTCTTCTCTCTCTCTCTCTCTCTCTCTCTCTCTCTCTCTTTAAAAAAATAGTAATCTGTTATCCAAAGTATAGTACCTAAATTAATATAATTCCTTTTACTAATAGGATAGTCATTGCATAGCATATAAAACTAATATAATAACTGAACTTTGGAGCTTTAATATTAATGTAATATGTATACTACAACATCTCAAAGTACTGAAAGAGCATCCCTTTGCATCCTGTGCATTTGCCATTAATATTTTATCCATACTGTGGCCTGTTAATGGAATATTATAGCTCTTTGTGGCTGTTCATATTAATATCCATTCAATAGCATCTAATGCTAATATAAGAGATGCCCTATGGCCTTTAATACTAATTCAGTATCAATACTGTGACCCCTAATACTAAAATAATAATTCTCCTGTGGCCTTTTAATATTACATAATATTCAGTTATAGCAATTATATGAATATAATTCCTGCCCTATGGCCTTTAGTACTAATATGATATCCATATCATAGCATCTGTTAATGATCAAAAAGAAGTCCTCTTACCTTTGTACTGTTATGATATTCATATTATAGCATCTAAACTAATACAATTGTTCTCTTATGACCTTTAATTCCTATATTTTTACCATAGCATCTAAATGTAGTATAACATCTCTGTAGCTTTTAATACTAATGTAATATTCTTACAATTACATCTAAAAGTGATATAATAGCTATCATGTGGTCTTTAATACTGATATTATATTCATGTTAGATCATTAAAAACTGATAGAGTAGCTTCCCTGTGGCTTTATTAGTAATATGACATTCTTATTACAGCATCTAAAATTGATAGCTGCCTTTAATATTAATATGATATCCATAATATAGTGTCCAAAGCTGATATAATATCTGCAATGTGCATTTCATAGCTAATATGACATTCTTACTAAAGCATTTAAAAACACTATAAGCCAGGTGCAGTGGCACATGCCTGTAATCCCAGTGGTTTGGGAGGCTGAGACAGGAGAATTGTGAGTTCAAAGCCAGCCTCAGCCACTGTGAGTCTTTAAGCAACTCACTGAGACCCTGTCTCTAAACAAACTACAAAATAGGGCTGATGATGTTGCTCAGAGGTCAAGTGCCCCTGAGTTCAATCCCTGACAAATAAATAAATAAATAAATATAATAGCTGCATAATGGTATTTAATACTATGATTATATCTATACTATAGTATTGAAAATGAATATTATAGCTTCTCTGTGGCCTTTTGTATTAATGTAACCATAGCATTGTATTGAAAACTGATATAATAGCAGCCCTGTGTCTTTTAATTGTATCGTGATATACATGTGGCATCTAAAACTGATATAAGAGCTGTCTTATTGCCTTTAATAGTAATATAATATCCATATTGTAGCATCTGAAATTAATTTAAAAAACTACACAGTGGTGTTTTATGCTAATATGATATCCCTAGTGTAGAATCCTTACTAAAACAACAGGTGCCTTATAGCCTCTAATACTATTATTATATTCATAGTATGCCTTCAGAAATTGATTTAATAGCTGCACTATCACTTTTAATATTTCTATGATATTCATACTATTGATCTGAAAGTAATATCTATTCTGTGGCCTTTGATGCTAATATGATATCATAGTATGGCATTCAAAACTAATATACTGGCAGTCCATTGTTGATTAAAATTAATATATTATTCACATTATATAATATAAAGCTAAAGCAATTGTACTTACCTTTGTACTGTTATGATATTCATATCATATTGCTGCCCTGTGGTATTTAATACTATTATAATACCCATATTATAGCATCTAATGCTAATATAATAGCTCTACTGTGGCCTTTAATATTACTGTGATGTCCTAGTATAGCATCTAAAACTAAATACAACTACCTTTTTGCCTTTAATTGTTTTAAAACTAGTATAATAGATACCTTGTGGACTTTAACACTAATATGATATCCATACTGTAGCTCCTAAACTTAATATAGTAGCTGCCTGGGCCCATTAATATGATATGTAATATGATAAACATATTGTGCTCTTTAAAACTAAAGTAGTAACTGTTCTGTGGCCTTTAATGCTGATATAATATACCATGAAAAACTAATATAATAACTTCCTTGTGTCCTTTAATATTGATAGTATAGCATCCAAAACTAATATGATAGCTGTCCTCTAGACTTTAATATCATAATATTCATACTGTGACCTCTAAATTTAATATAATAGCTGTTTTGTGGCCTTTATTACTGGTTTGTTATTCATACTATAGCATGGAAACCTGATTAAATAACTGTTCTGTGGCCTTTAATATTAATAGGATTTCATATTATAGCAAAAAATGATATCAGAGGTCTTTATTACTAATAGATGCAAACTATAATATCTAAAACATGTAAGTAGCTGTGCAATAGAATTTAATACCAAGTGACATTCATGCTAAAGCATGTTAAACTAATAGCTCCCCTGTAGCTTTTGATACTAATATTATAGCCTCCAAAACTGGTGTAATACATGTCCTGTGGCCTTTAATATTAATGTTATATCATTCCTATAACCTGTGAAGCTAATTTAATAAGTTTCTTATGAAATTTAATATTCATTTTATATCCATATTATAAATCTAAAACTGATAAATATGTGCTTCATATAAAAATGGTAAATAGGTCCTATAGTATTAATATGATATTGTATCACCTTAAACTAATATAATATCAGCTTTGTGGCCATTAAACTAATATGATATGTACAGGATAGTATTAAAATCAATATACTGCCATGTTGACTTTAATGCTAACATGATATTCATACTTGAGTATCTAATAGTACATAATTATTGATCTGGAGTGTTTAATTCTAATATGATATTCATATTGGAACATCTGAAACTGATGCAATAGTTGTTCTGTGGCCTTTGATATTTCTATGATACCCATTCTATAGTATCCAAAGCTAATGAAATATATTAGCTACCCTGTGGCCTTTAATATTAATATAATATCCATACTGCAGCCTTTAAAATAATAGATGCACTGTGGCCTTAATACCAAATAATCCGTTTGGATATGCTCATGTGTGAGACAATGTAAGGAAGTTTAAAGGTGAAATGATGGGTTACGAGAGCCTTAACCCAAATTAGTAATCCTCTGACAGGAATTAACTGATTGGAAACTGCAGACGGATAGTGTGTAGCTGGAGGAGGTGGGTCATTGAGGCTGTGCCTTTGGGGTACATATTTGGTGAGCTGAGCTTAGGTTCTCTGCTTCCTGATCACCACTTTCCTTCACCACTCTCTTCTGCCCCACTTTAAGCCCCAAGGAATAGAGTTGGCCATCTATTGGCTGAGATCTCTGAAACTGTGAGCCCCTAAATGAACTTTTCCTCCTTTAAAATTGTTCTTGTCAGGTCCTTTGGTCAAAGCAGCAAAAAAGATGACAGAAATAATAATATACATGTCATAGATCTAAAATAAATACAATAGTTGCCCTGATGCCTTTAATGCTAATATGATATTAAGAGTGTAACATCTAAAACTGATATATAATAGTTTCCCTGTGACATTTAATGTTAATGTAATATTCATGCCATAATATCCAAAAGTAACATTATAGCCTCCCCATAGCCCATTATACTAAAGTAATATCCATATTATAGCATTTCAAGCTAATATAATATCTTCCCTGTGGCCCTTACAGCTAATGTGATACATACTATTGCATCTAAAATTGATATAATAGCTGCTCTGTATCCTTTAATATCAATAGACATCCTTATTATAGCATCTTAACTTGATTTAATAGTTGCTCTTTGGCCTTAATATTTATATGATACCCATAATAGCATTCAAAACTGTTAAAATATTAGCCCTGTGGCCCTTATAGGTAACATGATACCCAAACTATATCTCCTAAAACCAATATAATAGCCAGATTGTGGCATTTAACATTAATATTGTACCCATATTATGCCCTCTAAAAGTAATAAATAGCCCTCTTGTCATTTTAAGTAAAATATCCATATGATAGCAATTAACCTTATGATATAGCATATCCATATGATAGCATATAAAGTTAACATAATAGCTGACCTCTGGCATTTAATAGTAATCTGTTGGGCTGGGCATGTGGCTGAAGCAGTAATGCGCTGACCTGGCATGCACAGGGTGCTGGGCTTGATTCTCAGCACCACATAAAATAAAATAATGATGTTGTGTCCACTGAAAACTGAAAAATAAATATTAAAAAATTCTCTCCTCTCTCTCTCTCTCTCTCTCCTCTCTCTCCTTCCTCCCTCTCTCTCTCTCTCTCTCTCTCTCTCTCTCTCTCTCTCTTTAAAAAAATAGTAATCTGTTATCCAAAGTATAGTACCTAAACTAATATAATTCCTTTTACTAATAGGATAGTCATTGCATAGCATATAAAACTAATATAATAACTGAACTTTGGAGCTTTAATATTAATGTAATATGTATACTACAACATCTCAAAGTACTGAAAGAGCATCCCTGTGCATCCTGTGCATTTGCCATTTATATTTTATCCATACTGTGGCCTGTTAATGGAATATTATAGCTCTTTGTGGCTGTTCATATTAATATCCATTCAATAGCCTCTAATGCTAATATAAGAGATGCTCTATAGCCTTTAATACTAATTCAGTATCAATACTGTGACCCCTAATACTAAAATAATAATTCTCCTGTGGCCTTTTAATATTACATAATATTCATTATAGCAATTATATGAATATAATTCCTACCCTATGGCCTTTAGTACTAATATGATATCCATATCATAGCATCTGTTAATGATCTAAAAGAAGATTATTAACAGATTACCTTTGTACTGTTGTGATATTCATATTATAGTATCTAAACTAATACAGTTGTTCTCTTATGACCTTTAATTCCTATATTTTTACCATAGCATCTAAATGTAGTATAACATTTCTGTAGCTTTTAATACTAATGTAATATTCTTACAATTGCATCTAAAAGTGATATAATAGCTATCATGTGGTCTTTAATACTGATATTATATTCATGTTAGATCATAAAAACTGATAGAGTAGCTTCCCTGTGGCTTTATTAGTAATATGACATTTTTATTACAGCATCTAAAATTGATAGCTGCCTTTAATATTAATATGATATCCATAATATAGTGTCCAAAGCTGATATAATATCTGCAATGTGCATTTCATAGCTAATATGACATTCTTACTAAAGCATTTAAAAACACTATAAGCCAGGTGCAGTGGCACATGCCTGTAATCCCAGTGGTTTGGGAGGCTGAGACAGGAGAATTGTGAGTTCAAAGCCAGCCTCAGCCACTGTGAGTCTTTAAGCAACTCAGTGAGACCTTGTTTCTAAACAAACTACAAAATAGGGCTGATGATGTTGCTCAGAGGTCAAGTGCCCCTGAGTTCAATCCCTGACAAATAAATAAAAAAGTAAATAAATAAATAAATAAATAAAATATAATAGCTGCATATGGTATTTAATACTATTATTATATCTATACTATAGTATTGAAAATTAACATTATAGCTTCTCTGTGGCCTTTTGTATTAATGTAACCATAACATTGTATTGAAAACTGATATAATAGCAGCCCTGTGTCTTTTAATTGTATCGTGATATACATGTGGCATCTAAAACTGATACAAGAGCTGTCTTATTGCCTTTAATACTAATATAATATCCGTATTGTAGCATCTGAAAATAATTTAGAAAACTACACAGTGGTGTTTTATGCTAATATGATATCCCTAGTGTAGAATCCTTACTAAAACAATAGGTGCCTTATAGCCTCTAATACTTATTATATTCATAGTATGCCTTCTGAAATTGATTTAATAGCTGCACTGTCACTTTTAATATTTCTATGATATTCATACTATTGATCTGGAAGTAATATCTATTCTGTGGCCTTTGAAGCTAATATGATATCATACTATGGCATTCAAAACTAATATACTGGCAGTCCATTGTTGATTAAAATTAATATATTATTCACATTATTTAATCTAAAGCTAAAGCAATTGCATCCCTGTGGTCTTTAATACTATTATAATACCCATACTATAGCATCTACAGCTAATATAATAGCTATACCATGGCCTTTAATATTACTGTGCATCAAAACCTAAAAATATTAAAATTAATAATAATGTGATATTCATAGTATAGCATGTAAAACAAATTTAATAGCTATTTTGTCCTTAATATACTGTCGATATTATAGATTCTAAAACTCATATGATAGATGCCCTGTGGTCTTTAATATAAATGAAGTACTCATACTATACCATATTAATATATATAATATATGTCCTATAGCCTTTAATACTAATGTGATAACCATATTTTGCATCTATTACAAATGTAGTAGCTGCCACATGGCATTTAATAGTAATATGATATGTGTAGGAGCTGGATTTATACCTCAGTGGTAGAGCATTTGCCTTGCACATGTGAGGCACTGGGTTTGATTTTCAGCACCACATAAGATAATAAAATAAAATAAAGATATTGTGTCCATCTTAAAAAAAGAACACCTTTTAATTTGTTCAGAGTCAAATCAAATGTGTGAGTCAAACTGGAGCTTAGGAAGGTGTGATTGTTAAAACATCATGACCACTAAAGAGTTGCTAAATACTTTGCCCAGAGACAATAGGAAAGAAGACTTGAGTGCATCTCAGGAATTGGCAAATCCACCCCAGTTTCAGGCTCAATGATTTAATTTTTCTTTCTTTTTTTGTACCAGGAATTGAACACAGAGGTACTTAACCACTGAGTCACATCCTCAGCCTTTTAAAATATTTTATTTAGAGACAGGATCTCACTGAGTTGCTCAGGGCCTTGCTAAATTGCTGAGGCTGACTTTGAACTTGCAATCCTCTTGCCTCAGCCTACTAAGCTGCTGGGATTATATTCAGGCACCATCTTGCCTTGCTCAAAGTTTTAAAAATAAAAATTCCTTTGAGAAGAGACCAGTGAGGCACCATGAATGAAGAGAGGGGTCTAAGAGGTTATTTCACCATGCTTAGCTGCCCAGGCACTCAGCAGTTGCTATAGCCATGGTCTTAGGAGGTTTGTCTACTGCTCGAGATGTTGTCAGATCTTGGTATCAACTACATGGTGCTGTTTTTTTAGGTTTGCAAGACATTGGCATTAGGGGTTCATGGAGGCTCCCACTGGGATTTCAAAGGAAAACCTGGAAGGTCAGGAAAAATGTATTAGAGTTGCAATACCAGCAGGCAGCCCCTGAGAGGATGAAGAAAACTATAGTGGCTACTCCTGAGATTAAGAGATGCTAGTAATATGGATCATTTTCCAAGGAATTGAATTCCATACGAATTGAACAGACACAAGTCAAGCTAGGCCATGTGGACTGCTAGTAACAAAGCCATAGGAATGGAGATGCACAAGTTTTTTGGAGAGAACATTACAATGCTATTTGCCCAAAATATGCTTGATGTGGAACTACAGATCTTGTTTGCCCAGCTGGATTTTGGTCTTTTTTTGGTCCCATCTCTTCTTTCTATGCCCCTATTTATCACTTGTAGAATGGAAATGTCTAATCCATGCCATTATATATTGGATTATATAGCTTGCTTTGATTGTTATGGGGTCTCATGCTCATTTTTCCTTAAGTTTCAGAAGAGGTTTTGGACTTAGACTTTTGGGGAATACTGGAACTGTTAAGAACATGTGGACTCCTGGATATGAACTCAATGTATTTTGCATCCTGAGATGGACATGAACTTTTGGGTGCCAAGGGCAGAATATTATGGTTTAGATATGAAGTATTACTCTAAAACTCATGTGTGAGAAAAGGTAAGAAAGATTTAAAGGTGAAATTATTTAGTTATGAGAGCCTTAACCTAGTGAGTGCATTAATCCACTGATAGTGTTTAACTGGTTGGTAACTGTAGGAAGGTAGTGTGTAGCTGGAGAAGGTGGGTCACTGGGGGCATTTCTTTGGAGTATATATTTGTCTCTGGTGAGCAGAACTCTCTATCTGCTTCCTCTTTGCCATGTTCTGATTTGCTTCCTACCTCTATACCATTTGGGCAAGAGCTGTGGAGTTGGTCTTCTATGGACTGAGACCTGGAAAATATAAGTGTCAAATAAAATTTTAATTCTCTAAAAATTGTTCTTGTCAGGAATTTTAGACACAATGGGAAAAAATCTTACTAAAACAATACTGTACTGTCTATAAATAATGTAATAGTGGCCCTTTGTCCTCTTCTGTCAGTAATATAGCATCTAAAATTAATAGTTACCCTGTGGCATTTAATCATATAGCATCCAAAACTAAGATAATACCTGCAGTGACCTTTAATACTACTATGATATCCATAATACTGCAAGTAAAACTAATATTATAGCTTCTCTGTGTCCTCTGACATTAATGTAATATGAATAATGTGGTCACAGGGTAGTTATTATATTACTTTTATAGATCACTGTATGGATATTAATATTAAATGTAAGGAAAAAAAGAGACATAGAAGATGTAGAGTCAGAATGACAGAATGGCAGAATGGTCAAGCTGCCAGCTTTATTTATATCAATAGGTTGCATTAGGTCATTGGCATCAGTAATATACTATTGTTTATTGTGTCATTTGGAAGGTTATGGGGTTAGCATCGTTATGCAGCTTATTCCTCAGTTACCTTCTACAGTTACAATATGCAATGTTAGAAGCTTTGTGTAGCTATCAATAAAGTTTGTTGTTTACAATTACTGTTAGGTGGACAGGTCCAGGAGCATGGAAGCTTGGTGAAACATTTTTATTGTATAACAAGAGTGTTTCTTTATTCCCAGGAGCTGTGTGCCTGAGATCAAGGCCAAAGCTGATAAGACTCCAGCACAAAGCCTTCTAATGCAGGACATTGCTATAGCAGGTAGGCATCCCGTGTCTTTGCACAGAAGTTTTCCTAGCATCCAGGCATTTCTCGACTTGGCACAGAAACTTCCTAGCCACCAAGTATGCCACATTTATGAAGCCATCAGAGACCCCAGTCCCAAACACAGAACCCTTGTGGGCCAAAGGGAAGCTTTAAGGCCAAAGGAAAGCTGTTATATCAGTTTTACATGCTATAATGTGGATATAATATTAGTTTTAAAACTGAAGAGCTGCCTGTGACCTTTTAATACAAACATGTCATCCATACTATGAAATTGTAATGGATATAATAGCTCCCCTGTGAACTTTATAACTAATATGGTATCCATATTAAGGCATCAAAAATTGACATAGTAGCTGAAATGTGTAATTTAGTGTTAATATTATATCCATACTGTGGACCTAAAACTAATCACATACCTTTTCTGTGGTCTTTCATATTAATACAATATCCACATTATAGCGTCTAAAACTAATATAATAGCTGCCCTGTAGCTTTTAGAACTAATATGATATCCAAATTATAACATTTGCCAAGGACCATTAATATTAATATGATATTGATAAACTAGCATCTAAAACTAATAAAATATTTGCCTGTGACCTTTAATACTAATATGATATTCACATATACCATCAAAAGCAATACATGAACTTGCCTATGGCCTTAAATATTAATATAATATTCATACTGTGACATAAAGAACTAATATAATAGCTATCCTGTGAATTTTTAAAAATATTGTTTTAGTTGTTGATGGACACAATACGTTTACTTTATTTATGTTTCTTAATGTGGTGCTGAGGATTGAACTCAGTGCCTCACATGTGCTAGGCAGGCTCTCTACAAATGAGCCACAACCCCAGACCAACTACCCTGTGACTTTTAATAATAATATAACATCCATAACTTTTAATAATAATATAATCCATAAAACTAATATTGTAAATTCCCTGTGTATTATATTAATATAATCATTATATTATCATTATATTATTATTATTTATTATATCAATATAACATCCTTCCTATAGTATCTAAAACTGAATAGCTCTTCTATAGCCTTTAATACTAATAAAACATCCATACTATAGCTATTAAAAGTGGCATAATAGTTTTCTTGCAGCTTTTAATAGTATACCAACATGATATCCATACTCTACCATCTAAATATAACAAAATAGCTTCCCTGGAGTCTTTAATAATAATGTAATATAGTACTACAGCATCTAAAACAAATAGAATAGCTACTATCTTATGGCCTTACATACTATCTGATTTATATTATTAGAGAATACTGACAAAATAGCTGCACTGTGAATCTTTAACACAAACATGTTAGCCACATAATGGCCTGTAAAACTGATACAACAGCTGTCCTGTGATCTTTACTACTAACTTTATCCATATGATAGCTTTGAAAATTGATATATCACCTGCCTGTGGATTTAGTGTTAATATTTTATCCTTACTATGGCATCTAAAACTAATTTAATAGGTTTCCTGTGGATTTTAGTACTAATATAATATTAATTATATAGAATCTAAATCTAATGCAATATCTGCCTTGTGATCTTTAATACTAATAAGATATCTATACAATAGAACCTAAAATTAACATTATAGGTGTCCTGTGGCCTTAAATACTGATATGATATTCATATTATAGCATCAAAATTGAATATAGTAACTGCCTGTGTTTTTTAATTCTAATATGATATGCATATTATTGGATCAAAACCTAAGATAATGGATGCCATGAAGCTTTTAATAATAAGATATTCATATTATAGTATGTGAAATGAATAGCTGCACTGCCTCCTTTATTACTAATATAATACTCGTCTTTTAGCATCTAAATCTGATATAATAATTGTCTTGTGGCCTTTATTACTAATATAATATATAATAATATCTAGTTACTACTAATATAATATCTATAAAATAGTGTATAACTGCAATGTAATAGCTGCAAAGTGGCTTTTATTATTAACTCAAACTCCATTCTATAACTCCTTAAACTAATAGCTTGTTGTGGCCATTAATATTTATAAAAGAAGTATCCTGTGGCTTCTAGTACTAATATGATAGGTAGCCTTGAATATTAATATAATATCCATATTATGAACTCAAAAAAAATATACTAGCTGCCCTGTGATCTTCAATATTAATATATAAACTGTACTATAGCATATAAAACTAATATCATAGCTGCTTTGTGGTCTTTAAGATGATATCCAAATTATATCATTTGAAGCTTACATAATTGTTGCCCTTTGGCATTTAATATTAATAGTATATCCATAACAGAACATCTAGAACTAATATACCTTTAATACTAATACTGTATTTCCATTGATATTAAAGATCACATTATGTATGTTATATTAATATTGAAGGCCACAGTTCAGCTATTCTATTGGTATTAAATGTGACTGGGTGGGTGTGTATATACTAATATTTATGACCTCTAATACTTACATAAAATCCAAAATATAGCATTGGAAACAGACATAATAGTTTCCCTATGGCCTTTAATACTAATATAATGTACATATCAGAGTATCTGAAACTGATATAATGACTACCCTGTGCCTTTAGTATTAATATGATATTCACACTATATCATTTAAAGGTAATGTAATAGCTGCTTAGTGTTTTCCAATACTAACATGATATTCACATCATATCATCTAAAACTGACATAACCACTGCCTTGTGCCTTGAATACTAATACAATATTCATGCTATACCCAATAAAATAATGGCTACCCTTCAGCCTTTCATAATAATATGATGTGAGGATATTAGCATCTAAAATTGATAATAGCTGCACCATGGCCTTTAATATTGATATAACATCCATACTTGGCTTATGAAACTTATTTTAGTTTAGCTGTCCTTTGTTCTTTTAATACAAACACAGAATCCATACTGTAGTACCTAAAATTGATATAAGAAATAATAGCTGCTTTGTGGCCTTTATAACTAATATGATTTCCATACTATAGTATCTAAAATTAATATAATTGCTGCTCTGAAGAATTTAAGATTAAAACAACGTGCAAACTGTAGCACCTAAAACTACTTGCTGTCCTGTGTACTTTAACACCAATATGGTATCCCATATTATAGAATCAAATATTATACATTAAGTGTACTGTGATTTTAATAGTTATATATTCATACTGTAGCAACTAAAGCTGATATAATATATGCCCTGTGATGTTGAATAATTATGCAATAGCCATGCTGTCCATACTAAAGTCTCTTAAACTAATATAATGGAGAGTCTCTGGCCTTTAATACTTGTAAAAACATGTACACTTTAGCATGTCAAAGTGTTCAAACAGCTGCTCTGTGGCCTTTAATATTAATGTAATATCCATATTACAGAATCTAAGGCTAATAAGATAGATGAACTTTTTGTGAAATATATATGTATATATTAACATAATAATATAGTAATATATTGATGTATTTATTAATATGTTAATATATTTTATATATTAATTAAAGGTTAATATAACATTAACCTTTTAATGTGAAATATATATATATATATTTTTTCAGTCTCTGAAACAAATGTAATATATTCTCTGAGTCCTTATTACTAATATCCACAGTGCAGCATCTGACATCTGATATATTAGTTGCACTATGGCCATTAATATTAATATGATATCCATGCTACAGCATCAAAAGTTTAAAAAAAAGTTGACTTTTGGCCTTCAATACTAACATAATATGTATACTATAGCATCTTAAACTACTATGAGAGCCATCCTGTTGCCTTTACTACTATATCCATAATCTGGCTTCTAAAACTGATGTAATAGCAGCCCTATGTCCTTTAGTATTAATGTAACATATTTCCTACATCAAAACTTGAAAAATAGCTACCCTGAAACTTCAGTATTACTATAATATCCATACTATTGCATCTAAAACTGCCCTGTGTAGCATCTAAAACTGATGTAACAGTTGTCCAGTTGCCTTTGGTATTAATATAACATTCATACTAGTGCATCTGCAACAAATTTAGGAGCTGTCCTGTCTTTTAATAATATTTTATTCATACTATAGCATCAGAACTGATATTATAATTGCTCTATGGTCTTTCATATTAATGTGATAATCATACTCTTGCATTGAAAACTGATACCATAACTATCCTCTAGCTTTTAATTTAATGTGATATATATCATTTAAAATCAATATAGTAGCTGCCCTGTGGCATTTAATACTAACATCATATTCATATTGTAGCATCAAAAATGGATGTAAGAGCTGTTCTGTGGTCTTTTATACTAATATGATATCCATAGTGTAACATATAACACTAGCATACTAGCTGTCATTTGTCCTTATTAGTAGCATGTTATCCACATGTGGCATCTAAAGCTAATAAAATAGCTTCCCTGTAGCCTTGAAGACTATTATGATATCCACACTATAGCTTCTAAAGCTAATATATTATCTTCCTTGTGGCCCTTAATGCTTATATAATATACATATTACAGCCTCTAAAGCCAATGTGATAAACATCCTTTGGCTTTTAATATTAATATAATATCCATACTTTGGTCACAAGACTGAAATAATAACTGCCCTGTGGTCTTTAATATTAACATAATATGCATAATTTGGCCTCTAAAACTAAGATATTAGCTGCCCTGTGGTCTCTAATATTAATATAATACATATACTGTGGCCTATTTTATAATATAATGGCTGTCCTGTGACCTCTAGGACAAATATGATATCTATAACATAGTATTCAAAACTAACAAAATAGCTGGCCCATAGTGATTATAATAAATATATTACATGTATTATAGATTCCAAAAGTAATACAATTGCTGACCTGTGGAACTTTGTACTAATATGATATCTATTGTGTACAATCTAAAACTAATATAATTGCAACAATGTGGCTTTTTATATTAATATAATATCCATACTAAAGTATATAGCTTTCCAGTGGCAATTGTAATTTATACAATATAGGTATTATACATTTTAAAACTAATGTAACAGGTGCTCTTTGACTTTACTTTTAATATCCATACTATAGCATCTAAAATTCATATAATGACTGACCTGTGACCATTAGTACTAACATGATATCAATACAACAGCATTGAAACTGATATATTAATGTTCTGTAGCTTTTAATATTAACCTAACATCTTTAATATAGCATTTAATGCTCATATGATAGTTGCCCCATGGCCTCTAATATTAATATGATATAGATACTATAGGAACTAATTAATTTAATAACTGACCTGTTTCCTTTTTTATTAATATAGTACCTATACTGTGACCTCAAAAAGTAATTTAATTCCTATTGTATGTCATTTAACATTAATATAGTAGCCACAGTGTTGCCTTTGGAAATAATGTAATAAATTCATTTCTTGCTTGCATAATACACACAATATAGTATCTAAAATTAATACATAGCTGCAGTGAGGCCTTGAGTACTCATGTAATATCAATACCGTGGCATCATCAATTAACTATTTGCCCTACAATCAATATTACTTGCTCTCTGGCAAGTAATATAAATATTCATTGTATGCTATCTAAAATTAATTTAATAGCTACTGTGTTTTCTTTACTATTACTGTGACATCCTACTAGAGTATATAAAACTAAATAATAATTGGTGCACTTTGGCCTTTAGGATAGTGTAGCTTCTGATACTAATATATTAACTACCCTGTGGTCTTTAATGTTAACATTGGAAATTACAAAATATCCTTGGCTTTTAATTCCAGCATCTGAAATATAATATAATAGCTGCTCTGTGGTCTTTCATTTTGATATAATAGTCATATTATAGTGTCTAAACCAGATATAATAAGTGGCTTGTGACATTTAATAATAATGTGATACCATATAGTAGCATACAAAACTGATATATGCCTTGTGACTTTTATACTAATGTAACATCTTTATTTTTTTAAATTTTTTTAAATATTTATTTTTTTAGGTGTAGATGGACACACATGCCTTTATTTTTTTAAAGAGAGAGAGAATTTTTTATTATTTATTTTTTATTTTATTTTTTTAGAGAGAGAGAGAGAGAGAGAGAGAGAATTTTAATATTTATTTTTTAGTTCTCGGCGGACACAACATCTTTGTTGGTATGTGGTGCTGAGGATCGAACTCGGGCCGCACGCATACCAGGCGAGCGCACTACCTCTTAAGCCACATCCCCAGCCCCATGTAACATCTTTAGTATGATATCTAATACAACTTGGGCCAGCAACAGAGACCGGGGGGTGCTTTCCAGGGAACCCCAGCTTGGAATGAGAAACTCCAAAGTGCCACCAGGAAAGACACCCTGCCCTTGAGGCTCAGGGGGGTGAGAGTACGGGCACACATGCAAAATAGTAGACGTTCCCCACCCTCTGCCACACCACTATTCTTGCTATTCTTCATCTGCTTTTCCTGTGCACAACATTAGCTCAAGAGGATGCCGAGATCTGCCTTCTGTCCATCATGAGCACCTCCGCCAAGGTGAGTACAGGCTTCCAACTTGCTGGGTCCTCTAAGAGCAGGCAGGCCAGGAATAAGGGTTGGAAATAGGGTTAAGGTAAGAGTAAAGGTTAGGGTTAAAGTTTAGGGGTAAGAGGTTAGGGGTTAGAGGTTAGGAGTTAGAAGTTAGAATTTACAGTTTAGGGTTAAGGTTTAGGGTTTAGGTTTAGGGTTTAGGGTTGGGGTTAGGGTTAGGGTTAGGGTCAGGGTCAGGGTCAGGGTCAGGGTCAGGGTCAGGGGTTAGGGTCGGGGTCGGGGTCAAGGTTGGGGTCGGAATTAGGGGCAGGGTCAGGGTTTAGGGTTTAGGGTATAGGGTTTAGGGTTTAGGGTTTAGGGTTAGGGTTAGTTAGGGTTAGGGTTAGGGTTAGGGTTAGTTAGGGTTAGGGTTAGGGTTAGGTTTACGGTTAGGGTTAGGGTTTAGGGTTTAGGGTTTAGAGTTTAGGGTTTAGGTTTTAGGGTTAGGGTTAGGGTTAGGGTTAGGGTTTAAGAATTAGGGTTTTAGGGTTAGGGTTAGGTTTAGGGTTAGGGTTAGGGCTAGGGCTAGGGCTAGGGCTAGGGCTAGGGCTAATGATGTATTGTCATAGGTACCCTCACCTAGTGAGTACGTCAATATCTTTACTGTGCCTTTTCCCCATCATGGGAATACTAACCTAGTAATGTACTGTCATAGGTACTCTCACCTGGGGTGTAATTGAACATCTTTACTGTGCCTTTTCCCCATCATGGGAATACTAACCTAGATGATGTACAGTCATAGGTACCCTCACCTGGTGTGTACTTGAACATCTTTACTTTGCCTTTTCCCCATCATAGCATCGGAATACTAACCTAGTGATGTACTGTTATAGGTACCCTTACCTGGTGAGTACTTGTATATCTTTACTGTGCCTTTTCCCCATCACAGCATGGGAATACTAACCTAATGATGTACTGTAGTAGGTACCCTCACCTGGTGAGTACTTGAACATCTTTACTGTGCCTTTTCCCTATCATAGCATGGGAATACTAACCTAGTGATGTACTGTCATAGGTACCCTCACCTGGTGTGTACTTGAACTTCTTTATTGTGCCTTTTCCTCATCATGGGAATACTTACCGAGTGATGTACTGTCATAGGTACTCTTACCTGGTGTGTACTTGAACATTTTTACTGTGCCTTTTCCCCATCATGGAAATACTAACCTAGTGATGTACTTCATAGGTACTATCACATGGTGTGTACTTGAACATCTACTGTGCCTTTTCCCCATCATAGCATGAGAATACTAACCTAGTGATGTACTTCATAGGTACTCTCACCTGGTGTGTACTTGAACATCTTTACTGTGCCTTTTCCCCATCATAGCATGAAAATACTAACCTTGTAATGTACTGTCATAGGTACTCTCACCTGGTGTGTACTTGAACATCTTTACTGTGCCTTTCCCCATCATAGCATGGGAATACTAACTTAGTGATGTATTGTCATAGGCACCCTCAACTAGTGAGTACTTGAATATCTTTACTGTGCCTTTTCCCCATCATGGGAATACTAACCTAATGATGTACTGTCATAGGTACTCTCACCTGGTGAGTATTTGAATATCTTTACTGTGCCTTTTCCCCATCATGGGAATACTAACCTAGTGATGTACTGTCATAGGTACCCTCACCTGGTGAGTACTTAAATATCTTTACTGTGCCTTTTCCCCATCATAGCATGGCAATACTAACCTAATGATGTACTGTCATAGGTAACCTCACCTGGTGTGTACTTGAACATCTTTACTGTGCCTTTTCCCCATCATGGGAATACTAACCTAGTGATGTACTGTCATAGGTACCCTCACCTGGTGTGTACTTGAACATCTTTACTGTGCCTTTTCCCAATCATGTGAATACTAATCTAGTGATGTACTGTCATAGGTACTTTCACCTGGTGTGTACTTGAACATTTTTACTGTGCCTTTTGCCCATCATGGGAATGCTAACTTAGTGATGTACTTCATAGGTACTCTCACCTGGTGTGTACTGGAACATCTTTACTGTGCCTTTTCCCCATCATTCCATGGGAATACTAACCTAGTGATGTACTTCATAGGTACTCTCACCTGGTGTGTACTTGAACATCTTTACTGTGCCTTTTCCCCATCATAGCATGGGAATACTAACCTAGTGATGTACTGTCATAGGTACTCTCACCTGGTGAGTACTTGAATATCTTTACTGTGCCTTTCCCAATCATGGGAATACTAATCTAGTGATGTACTGTCATGGGTACCCTCACCTGGTGAGTACTTGAACATCGTTACTGTGCCTTTTCCCCATCATTCCATGGGAATACTAACCTAGTGATGTACTTCATAGGTACCCTCACCTGGTGTGTACTTGAACTTCGTTACTGTGCCTTTTCCCCATCATTCCATGGGAATACTAACCTAGTGATGTACTGTCATAGGTACTCTCACCTGGTGTGTACTTGAACATCTTTACTGTGCCTTTTCCCCAGCATTCCATGGGAATACTAACCTAGTGATGTACTGTCATAGGTACTTTCACCTGGTTTGTACTTGAACATCTCTACTGTGCCTTTTCCCCATCATGAGAATGCTAACCTAGTGATGTACTGTCATAGGTACTCTCACCTGGTGTGTACTTGAACATCTTCACTGTACCTTTTCACCATCATGGGAATACAAACCTAGTGATGTATTGTCATAGGTACCCTCACCTGGTGTGTACTTGAACATCGTTACTGTGCCTTTTCCCCATCATAGCATGGGAATACTAATGTAGATGATGTACTATCATAGGTACTCTCACCTGGTGTGTACTTGAATTTTTTTACTGTGCCTTTTCCCCATCATGGGAATACTGCCCTAGTGATGTACTGTCATAGGTACTCTTACCTGGTGTGTACTTGAACATCTTTACTGTGCCTTTTCCCCATCATGGGAATACTAACCTAGTGATGTATTGTTATAGGTACCCTCACCTAGTGAGTACTTGAATATCTTTACTGTGCCTTTTCCCCATCATGGGAATACTACCCTAGTGATGTACTGTCATAGGTACTCTCACCTGGTGTGTACTTGAACATTTTTACTGTGCCTTTTCCCCATCATAGCATGGGAATACTAACCTAGTGATGTACTGTCATAGGTACCCTCACCTGGTGAGTACTTGAATATCTTTACTGTGCCTTTTCCCCATCATGGGAATACTAACCTAGTGATGTAGTGTCATAGGTACTCTCACCTGGTGTGTACTTGAACATCTTTACTGTGCCTTTTCCCCATCATAGCATGGGAATACTAACCTAATGATGTACTGTCAAAGGTACTCTCACCTGGTGAGTACTTGAATATCTTTACTGTGCATTTTCACCATCATAGCATGGGAATACTAACCTAGTGATGTACTGTCATAGGTACCCTCACCTGGTGTGTACTTGAACATCATTACTGTGCCTTTTCTCCATCATGGGAATACTAACCTAGTGATGTACTGTCATAGGTACTCTCACCTGGTGACTACTTGAATATCTTTACTGTGCCTTTTCCCCATAATAGCATGGGAATACTAACCTAGTGATGTACTGTCATAGGTACTCTCACGTGGTGTGTACTTGAACATCTTTACTGTGCCTTTTCACCATCATGGGAATACAAACCTAGTGATGTATTGTAATAGGTACCCTCACCTGGTGTGTTTTTGAAAATTTTTACTGTGCCTTTTCCCCATCATAGCATGGGAATACTAACCTAGATGATATACTTTCATAAGTGCACTCACCTGGTGAGGACTTGAACATCTTTACTGTGCCTTTTCCCCATCATGGTAATACTAACCTAGTGATGTACTGTCATAGGTACTCTCACCTGTTGTGTACTTGAACATCTTTACTGTGCCTTTTCCCCATCATGGGAATACTAACCTAGTGATGTACTGTCATAGGTAGTCTCACCTGTTGTGTACTTGAATATCTTTACTGTGCCTTTTCCCCATCATGGGAATACTAACCTAGTGATGTACTGTCATAGGTACCCTCACCTGGTTTGTACTTGAACATCTTTACTGTGCCTTTTCTCCATCATAGCATGGAATACTAACCCAGTGATGTACTATCACAGGTACTCTCACCAGGTGTGTACTTGAATATCTTTACTGTGCTTTTTCCCCATCATGGGAATACTACCCTAGTAAAGTACTGTCATAGGTACTCTCACCTGGTGTGTACTTGAACTTCTTTACTGTGCCTTTTCCCCATTATAGCATGGGAATACTAACCCAGTGATGTATTGTGATAGGTACCCTCACCTAGTGAGTACTTGAATATCTTTACTTTGCCTTTTCCCCATCATGAGAATACTAACCTTGTGATGTACTTCATAGGTACTCTCACCTGGTGTTTACTTGAATATCTTTACTGTGCCTTTTCCCCATCATAACATGGGAATACTAACCTAGATGATGTACTGACATAGGTACTCTCACCTGGTATGTACTTGAACATCATAGCATGGGAATACTAACCTAGATGATGTACTGTCATAGGTACCCTCACCTGGAGTGTACTTGAACATCTTTACTGTGCCTTTTCCCCATCATGGGAATACTAACCTAGATGATGTACTGTCATAAGTGCTCTCACCTGTTGAGGACTTGAACATCTTTACTGTGCCTTTTCCCCATCGTGGGAATACTAACCTAGTGATGTAATGTCATAGGTACCCTCACCTGGTGTGTACTTGAACATCATTACTGTGCATTTTCCCCATCATAGCATGGGAATACTAACCCAGTGATGTACTATCATAGGTACTCTCACTTGGTGTGTACTTGAATATCTATACTGTGCCTTTTCTTCATCATGGGAATACTAACCTAGTGATGTACTTTATAGATACTCTCACCTGGTGTGTACTTGAACATCTTTACTGTGCCTTTCCCCATCATACCATGGGAATACTAACCTAGATGATGTACTGTCATAGGTACTTTCACCTGGTGTGTACTTGAACATCTTTACTGTGCCTTTTCCCCATCATAGCTTGGGCATACTAACCTTGTAATGTACTGTCATAGGTACTCTCACCTGGTGTGTACTTGAACATCTTTACTTTGCCTTTCCCCATCATACCATGGGAATACTAACCTAGATGATGTACTGTCATAGGTACCCTCACCTGGTGTGTACTTGAACATCTTTACTGTGCCTTTCCCCCATCATAGCATGGGAATACTAATGTAGATGATGTACTATCATAGGTACTCTCACCTGGTGTGTACTTGAATATCTTTACTGTGCCTTTTCCCCATTATGGGAATACTACCCTAGCTATGTACTGTCATAGGTACTCTCACCTGGTGTGTACTTGAACATCTTTACTGTGCCTTTTCCCCATCATAGCATGGGAATACTAACCTAGTGATGTATTGTCATAGGTACCCTCACCTTGTGAGTACTTGAATATCTTTTCTGTGCCTATTCTTTATCATGGGAATACTAACCTAGTAATGTACTGTCATAGGTACTCTCACCTGGTGTGTACTTGAACATCTTTACTGTGCCTTTTCCCCATCATAGCATGGGCATACTAACCTTGTAATGTACTGTCATAGGTACTCTCACCTGGTGTGTACTTGAACATCCTTACTTTGCCTTTCCCCATCATACCATGGGAATACTAACCTAGATGATGTACTGTCATAGGTACCCTCACCTGGTGTGTACTTGAACATCTTTACTGTGCCTTTTCCCCATCATAGCATGGGAATACTAATGTAGATGATGTACTATCATAGGTACTCTCACCTGGTGTGTACTTGAATATCTTTACTGTACCTTTTCCCCATCATGGGAATACTACCCTAGCTATGTACTGTCATAGGTACTCTCACCTGGTGTGTACTTGAACATCTTTACTGTGCCTTTTCCCCATCATAGCATGGGAATACTAACCTAGTGATGTATTGTCATAGGTACCCTCACCTTGTGAGTACTTGAATATCTTTTCTGTGCCTATTCTTTATCATGGGAATACTAACCTAGTAATGTACTGTCATAGGTACTCTCACCTGGTGTGTACTTGAACATCTTTACTGTGCCTTTTCCCCATCATAGCATGGGCATACTAACCTTGTAATGTACTGTCATAGGTACTCTCACCTGGTGTGTACTTGAACATCTTTACTTTGCCTTTCCCCATCATACCATGGGAATACTAACCTAGATGATGTACTGTCATAGGTACCCTCACCTGGTGTGTACTTGAACATCTTTACTGTGCCTTTTCCCCATCATAGCATGGGAATACTAATGTAGATGATGTACTATCATAGGTACTCTCACCTGGTGTGTACTTGAATATCTTTACTGTGCCTTTTCCCCATCATGGGAATACTACCCTAGCGATGTACTGTCATAGGTACTCTCACCTGGTGTGTACTTGAACATCTTTACTGTGCCTTTTCCCCATCATAGCATGGGAATACTAACCTAGTGATGTATTGTCATAGGTACCCTCACCTTGTGAGTACTTGAATATCTTTTCTGTGCCTATTCTTTTTCATGGGAATACTAACCTAGTAATGTACTGTCATAGGTACTCTCACCTGGTGTGTACTTGAACATCTTTACTTTGCCTTTCCCCATCATACCATGGGAATACTAACCTAGATGATGTACTGTCATAGGTACCCTCACCTGGTGTGTACTTGAACATCTTTACTGTGCCTTTTCCCCATCATAGCATGGGAATACTAATGTAGATGATGTACTATCATAGGTACTCTCACCTGGTGTGTACTTGAATATCTTTACTGTGCCTTTTCCCCATCATGGGAATACTACCCTAGCGATGTACTGTCATAGGTACTCTCACCTGGTGTGTACTTGAACATCTTTACTGTGCCTTTTCCCCATCATAGCATGGGAATACTAACCTAGTGATGTATTGTCATAGGTACCCTCACCTTGTGAGTACTTGAATATCTTTTCTGTGCCTATTCTTTTTCATGGGAATACTAACCTAGTAATGTACTGTCATAGGTACTCTCACCTGGTGTGTACTTAAACATCTTTACTGTGCCTTTTCCCCATCATAGCATGGGAATTCTAACCTATTGATGTACTGTCATAGGTACTCTCACCTGGTGTGTACTTGAACATCTTTACTGTGCCTTTTCTCCATCATGGGAATACTAACCTAGTGATGTACTTTCATAGGTACCCTCACCTGGTGTGTACTTGAACATCTTTACTGTGCCTTTTCCCCATCATAGCATGCGAATACTAATATAATGATGTACTGTCATAGGTACTCTCACCTGGTGACTAGTTGAATATCTTTACTGTGCCTTTTCCCCATCATAGCATGGGAATACTAACCTAGTGATGTACTGTCATAGGTACCCTCACCTGGTGAGGACTTGAACATCTTTACTGTGCCTTTTTTCCATCATAGCATGGGAATACTTACCGAGTGATGTACTGTCATAGGTACTCTCACCAGGTGTGTACTTGAACATCTTTACTGTGCCTTTTCACCATCATGGGAATACAAACCTAGTGATGTATTGTCATAGGTACCCTCACCTGGTGAGTTCTTGAACATCTTTACTGTGCCTTTTCCCCATCATAGCATGGGAATACTAACCTAGATGATGTACTGTCATAAGTACTCTCACCTGTTGAGGACTTGAATATCTTTACTGTGCCTTTTCCCCATCGTGGGAATACTAACCTAGTGATGTACTGTCATAGGTACCCTCACCTGGTGTGTACTTGAACATCTTTACTGTGCCTTTTTCCCATCATAGCATGGGAATACGAACCTAGTGATGTATTGTCATAGGTAACCTCAACTAGTGAGTACTTCAATATCTTTACTGTGCCTTTTCTCCATCATGGGAATACTAACCTAGTAATGTATTGTCATAGGTAGTCTCACCTAGTGTGTACTTGAACTTCTTTACTGTGCCTTTTTTCCATCTTGGGAATACTAACCTAGATGATGTACTGTCATAGGTACCCTGACGTAGTGTGTACTTGAACATCTTTACTGTACCTTATCCCAATAATAGCATGGGAATACTAATGTAGATGATGTACTATCATAGGTACTCTCACCTGGTGTGTACTTGAACATCTTTACTGTGCCTTTTCCCCATCATGGGAATACTAACCTAGTGATGTACTGTCATAGGTACTCTCACCTGTTGTGTACTTGAATATCTTTACTGTGCCTTTTCCCCATCATGGGAATACTAACCTAGTGATGTGCTGTCATAGGTAGTCTCACCTGTTGTGTACTTGAATATCTTTACTGTGCCTTTTCCCCATCATGGGAATACGAACCTAGTGATGTACTGTCATAGGTAGTCTCACTTGGTGAGTACTTGAACATCTTTATTGTGCCTTTTCCCCATCATGGGAATAGAAACCTAGTGATGTATTGTCATAGGTACCCTCACTTGGTGAGTACTTGAACATCTTTACTGTGCTTTTTCCCCATCATAGCATGCGAATACTAACCTAGATGATGTACTGTCATAAGTGCTCTCACCTGGTGAGGACTTGAACATCTGTACTGTTCCTTTTACACATCATGGTAATACTAACCTAGTGATGTACTGTCATAGGTACCCTCACCTGGTGTGTACTTGAACATCTTTACTGTGCCTTTTCCCCATCATAGCATGGGAATACTAACCCAGTGATGTACTGTCATAGGTACTCTCACCTGGTGTGTACTTGAACATCTTTACTGTGCCTTTTCTCCATCAAAGCATGGAAATACTAACCTAGTGATGTACTGTCATAGGTACCCTCACCTGGTGTGTACTTGAACATATTTACCTTGCCTTTTCCCCATCATAGCATGGGAATACTAACCTAGTGATGTATTGTCATAGGTACCCTCATTTAGTGAGTACTTGAATATCTTTACTCTGCCTTTTCCCCATCATGGGAATACTAACCTAGATGATGTAATGTCATAAGTGCTCTTACCTGGTGAGGACTTGAACATCTTTACTGTGCCTTTTCTCCATCATGTGAATACTAACCTAGTAATGTACTGTCATAGGTACCCTCACCTGGTGTGTACTTGAACATCTTTACTGTGCCTTTTCCCCATCATGGGAATACTAACCCAGTGATGTACTATCATAGGTACTCTCACCTATGATTTAGGGTTAGGGTTAGGGTTAGGGTTAGGGTTAGGGTTAGGGTTAGGGTTAGGGTTAGGGTTAGGGTTAGGGTTAGGGTTAGGGTTAGGGTTAGGGTTAGGGTTAGGGTTAGGGTTAGGGTTAGGGTTAGGGGCTAGGGTTAGGGGCTAGGGTTAGGGGCTAGGGTTAGGGGCTAGGGTTAGGGGCTAGGGTTAGGGTTAGGGTTAGGGGCTAGGGTTAGGGTTAGGGTTAGGGTTAGGGTTAGGGTTAGGGTTAGGGTTAGGGTTAGGGTTAGGGTTAGGGTTAGGGTTAGGGTTAGGGTTAGGGTTAGGGTTAGGGTTAGGGTTAGGGTTAGGGTTAGGGTTAGGGTTAGGGTTAGGGTTAGGGTTAGGGTTAGGGTTAGGGTTAGGGTTAGGGTTAGGGTTAGGGTTAGGGTTAGGGTTAGGGTTAGGGTTAGGGTTGGTTAGGGTTAGGGTTAGGGTTAGGGTTAGGGATAGGGTTAGGGTTAGGGTTAGGGTTAGGGTTAGGGTTAGGGGTTAGGGTTAGGGTTAGGGTTAGGGTTAGGGTTAGGGTTAGGGTTAGGGTTAGGGTTGGGTTAGGTTAGGGTGTTAGGGTTAGGGTTAAGGGTTAAGGGTTAAGGGTTAGGGTTAGGGTTAGGGTTAGGGTTAGGGTTAGGGTTAGGGTTAGGGTTAGGGTTAGGGTTAGGGTTAGGGTTAGGGTTAGGGGCTAGGGTTAGGGGCTAGGGTTAGGGGCTAGGTTAGGGGCTAGGGTTTGGGCTAGGGTTAGGGGGCTAGGGTTAGGGCTTAGGGTTAGGGGCTAGGGTTAGGGCTAGGGTT